>NW_026111587.1:0-344798 GCF_024679095.1 Eriocheir sinensis | reverse complement strand
TATTCAAAATGAATATTAAATAATGTAAATGCGTATAAAAATAAATATACAAAGTACAAATAAAATAATGTAAATTCGTATCAATATAAATAAAAAAAATACCAATAAAATAATATATATTTGAATGAAAATAGATTTACATAATACACTTAACCTAACTAAAATTTGTATTGAAATATATACAAAAATACATATAAATAATTTGAGTTTGTATGAAAATAGATATTCAAAATACACATAAAACTAGATAAATTTCTTTTGAAATATATATACAAAATACCTATAAAATATTGTAAATTTGTGTCAAAATATATAAACAAATACACATAAAATAACGTAAATTTGTATGAAAAATATTTACAAAATACACATAGAATAATGTCAAATCGTATCAAAATGAATGAGCAGAATATCAATAAAATAACGTAAATTTGTATGAAAATAAAGATGCAAAATACCCATAAAATAAAGAATTTTTTTATAAAAATACATATAGAAAAATACACATACAATAATCAAAATAAATAAACAAAATACCAATAAAAGATTGTGTATTTGTATAGAATTACCTAGATAAGTATTTTGTATATATATTTTTAAAGCTATTTACATAATTTCATGTGTATTTTGTATATATATTTCTATAGAAATCTACGTTATTTTATGTGTATTCGTATATATATTTTGAAACAGATTTACTTTGTTTTATATGTATTTTTGAATATCTCTTTCAATACATATTTACCTTACTGTATATGCATTTTGTATATTTATTTCAATACAAATTTAAATATTTTATGTGTATTTTGGTATATATATTTTTATACAAATTTACATTATTTTATTGATATTCTGTGTATTTATATTGATAGGATTTTACATTATTCTATTTCTTTTTTGTATATATTTTTTTATACACATTTACATTATTTAATGTGTATCTTGCATATATATTTTATACAAATTTACGTTATTTTGTGTATTTGTTTATATATTTTCATTCAAATTTACATTATTCTATGTGTATTTTGTATATGTATTTCAATACAAATCTTCCTAATTTTATGTATTTTTTGTATATTTCTTTTCATACAAATTTTAAATATTTTTGTGTATTTTTGTATATAGTTTTATTCAAATTTAGGTTATTTTATGTACGCATTTACTTTATTTAATGTGTGTTTTGTATATATATTTTTATGCAAATTTACTTTATTTTATGTGCATTTTTGTACATATATTTTTGTAGAAATTTGCGTTATTTTATGTGTATTTGTATATGTTTTCTCATACAAATTTACATTATTTTATTGCTATTTTGTTTATTTATTTTGATACGAATGAGAATAGATATACAAAATATATATAAAATAAACTAAATTTGTATTGAAATATTTATACAAAATACATAAAATAATGTAAATTTATATCAAAATATTTTAACAGATACACATAAAATAACGTAAATTTGTTTTAAAATATACAAAATACACATTAAATAATGTAAATATGTATAAAAAAATATATACAAAACACAAATAGAATAATGTAAAATCGTATCAAAATAAATACACTGAATATTGATAAAACAATGTAAATTTGTATGAAAATAAAGATGCAAAATACCCATTAAATAACGCGTTTTTTTTATAAAAATATATATACCAAAATACACATGAAAAAATTAATTTGTATTAAAAAAAATATACAAAATACACATACAATAAGGTAAATCTATATTGAAATAGATATGCAAAATACATATAAAACAATGTAAATTTGTTTCAAAATATATATACGAATACACATAAAATGAAGTAAATACGTATAAGAAAATGTATACAAAATACACATAAAATAATGTAAATTCGTATCAAAATAAATAAACAAAATACCAATAAAAGAATGTGTATTTGTATAAATATAAATATACAAAATACACATAAAATAACGTAAATTTGTATAAAACTATATACAAAAATACACAAAAGTTATTAAATTCGTATGAAAATAAATATACAAAATACAGATAAAATAAGCTAAATATGAATTGAAATGTATATAGAAAATACATAAAATAATGTAAATTTGAATCAAAATATTTATAAAAATACATATAATAACGTAAATTTGTTTAAAAATATATAAACAAAATACACATTAAGTAATGTAAATACGTATAAAAAATATGTACAAAATACACATATAATCATGTAATTCGTATCAAACAAAATAAACAAAATATCAATAAAATAATGTAAATTTGTTTGAGAAAACATATACAAATACATATAAAATAACGCTAATTTCCATAAAAATATATGTCCAAAAATGAACGTAAAATAAAGTAACTTTGGATAAAAATATATATACAAAACACACATTAAATAATGTAAATCCGTACATAAAATAACCTAAATTTGTATAAAACTATATACAAAAATACACAAAAATAATTTAAATTTGTATTAAAAGAAATATACAAAATACACATAAAATTAGGTTAATTTGTATTGAAATATATATACAAAATATATATAAAATAATGTAAATTTGAAAGAAAATATATAAACAAATACACATATAATAACGTAAATTTGTATGAAATATATAATCAAAATACACATTAAATAATGTAAATATGTATAAAAAAATATATACAAAACACAAATAGAATAATGTAAAATCGTATCAAAATATGTACACAGAATATTAATAAAATAATGTAAATTTGTATGAAAATTAAGATGCAAAATACCTATAAAATAACGCATTTTTTATAAAAATACCAAAATACACATAAAATATTTCAATTTGTATTAAAATAAATATACAAAATGCACATACAATAAGGTAAATTTGTATTGAAATAGATATGCAAAATACATATAAAATAATGTAAATTTGTTTAAAAATATATATACGAATACACATAAAATAACGTAGATTTCTATAAAAATACATATACAAAATACACATAAAATTAAGTAAATACGTATAAAAAAATGTATACAAAATACACATAAAATAATGTAAATTCGTATAAATGTAAATAAACAATATACCAATAAAAGAATGTGTATTTGTATAAATATAAATATATAAAATGCACATAAAATAACGTAAATTTATATAAAACTATATACATAAAATAACACAAATTTCTATAAAAATATATGTACAAAAATGAACATAAAATAAATTTGCATAAAAATATATATACAAAACACACATTAGATAATGTAAATGAGTATAAAAATATGTATAGAAAATACCTATGAAATAATCTAAATTCGTATCGAATTAAATTAAGAAAATACCAATAAAATAATGTAATTTTGGATGAAAATATATATACAAAATACACATAAAATAACCTAAATAGAAATACAAATATACACATAAAATATTGTATTTTGTATATACATTTCAATTCAAATTTAGCTTATTTTATCTGTATTTTGTATATCTATTTTCATACGAATTTAATTACATCTGTGTATTTTGTATAGTTTTATACAAATTTACGTTATTTTATATGTATTTTGTATATTTATATTTATAGAAATACACATTCTTTTATTGGTATTTTGTTTATTTATTTTGATACGAATTTACATTATTTTATGTGTATTTTGTATACATTTTATTATACGTATTTACTTCATTTTATGTGTATTTTGTACATATATTTTTATACAAATCTACGTTATTTTATATGTATTCGTATATATATTTTGAAACAAATTTACATTGTTTTATATGTATTTTGCATATCTATTACAATACAAATTTACCTTATTGTATGTGTATTTTGTATATTTATTTTAATACAAATTAATTTTTTCATGTGAATTTTGGTATATATATTTTTATAAAAAATTCGTTATTTAATAGGTATTTTGCATCTTTATTTTCATACAAATTTACATTGTTTTATTAATATTCTGTGTATTTATTTTGATACGATTTTACATTATTCTATTTGTGTTTTGTATATATTTTTTTATACATATCTACATTATTTATTGTGTATTTTGTATATTTTAAAACAAATTTACGTTATTTTATGCGCATCTGTTAAAATATTTTGATACAAATTTACATTTTATGTATTTTGTACATATATTTCAATACAAATTTAGTTTATTTTATGTATATTTTGTATATCTATTTTCATTCGTATCAAAATAAATAAACAAAATAGCAATCAAATAATGTAAATTTGTATGAGAAAACATATACAAATACACATAAATTAACGCAAATTTCTTAAAAAATATATGTACAAAAATGCACATAAAATAAAGTAAATTTGCATAAAAATATATATACAAAACACACATTAAATAAAGTAAATGCGTACATAAAATAGCCTAAATTTGTATAAAACTATATACAAAAATACACAAAAATATTTAAAATTTGTATGAAAAGAAATATACAAAATACACATAAAATTAGGTATATTTGTATTGAAATACATATGCAAAATACACATAGAATAATGTAAATTTGAATGAAAATATATAAACAAATACACTTAAAATAACGTAAATTTGTATAAAATATATATGCCAGATACACATTAAATAATGTAAATGTGTATAAAAAAATATATACAAAAAAGAAATAGAATAATGTAAAATCCTATCAATATAAATACACAGAATATCAATAAAATAATGTAAATTTGTATGAAAATAAAGATGCAAAATTCCCATAAAATAGCGCATTTTTTATAAAAATATATATACCAAAATACACATAAAATATTTAAATTTGTATTGAAATAAATATAAAAAATGCATATACAGTAAGGTAAATATGTATTGAAAGAGATATTCAAAAATACATATAAAACAAAGTAAATATGTTTTAAAATATATATACGAATGCACATAAAATAACGTAGATTTCTATACAAATATATATACAAAATACACATGAAATTATGTAAATACGTATAAAAATATATATACAAAATACATATCTAGGTAAATTCGTGTCAAAATAAATAAACAAAATATCATGAAAAGAATGTGTATTTGTATGAAAATAAATAATAGATAATAAATTTGTGTGAAATATATATGCAAGATACACATTAAATAATGTAAATATGTATAAAAAGAATATATACAAAAAACAAATAGAATAATGTGAAATCGTATCAAAATAAATACACCGAATATTAATAAAATAATGTAAATTTGTATGAAAATAAAGATGCAAAATTCCCATCATTAAAAATATATATACCAAAATACACATAAAATATTTAAATTTGTATTGAAGTAAATATTCAAAGTGCACATACAAGAAGGTAAACTTGTATTGAAAGAGATATGCAAAAATACATATAAAACAATGTAAATTTGTTTCAAAATATATGTACGAATACACATAAAGTAACGTAGATTTCTATATATATATATATATATATATATATATATATATATATATATATATATATATATATATATATATATATATATATATATATATATATATATATATATATATATATATATATATAAAATACACATAAATTAATTAAATACGTATAAAAATAGATATACAAAATACAAATAGAATAATGTAAAATTGTTTAAAAAAAAAAAAAAGAATATAAATAAAATAATGTAAATTTGTATGAAAATAAAAATGCAAAATACCCATAAAATAAAGCATATTTTTATAAAAATACATATACAAAAATACACATAGCATAATTAAATTTGTATTAAAATTAATATACAAAATGCATATACAATAAGGTAAATTTGTATTGAAAAAATATGCAAAATACACATAAAACAGTGTAAATTTATTTCAAAATCTATATACGAATACTCATAAATCAACGTAGATTTCTATATAAATATATATACAAAATACACATCAAATGATGTAAACACGTATAAAAATATATATATAAAATACACATTAAATAATGTAAATTCGCGTCAAAATAAATAAACAAAATATCAATAAAATAATGTGTATTTGTATGAAAATAGATATACAATATACACAAAAAATCACCTAAATTTGTATAAAACTATATACAAAAATACACAAATATAATTTTAATTTGTATGAAAATAAATATACAAAATACACATAAAATTAGGTAAATTTGTATTGAAATACATTTACAAAATACACATAAAATAAAGTAAATTTGAATGAAAATATATAAACAAATACACTTAAAATAACGTAAATTTGTATAAAATATATATAAAAAATACACATTAAATAATGTAAATATGTATAAAAAAATATATACAAAACACAAATAGAATAATATAAAATCGTATCAAAATAAATACACAGAATATTAATAAAATAATGTAAATTTGTATGAA
Organism: Eriocheir sinensis; assembly: GCF_024679095.1. Taxonomy (NCBI): domain Eukaryota; kingdom Metazoa; phylum Arthropoda; class Malacostraca; order Decapoda; family Varunidae; genus Eriocheir; species Eriocheir sinensis. The sequence goes on along the minus strand of NW_026111587.1, from coordinate 338,424 downwards.
AATTAAGATGCAAAATACCCATAAAATAACGCATTTTTTATAAAAATATTTATACCAAGACACACATAAAATATTTGAATTTGTATTAAAATAAATATACAAAATGCACATACAATAAGGTAAATTTGTATTGAAATAGATATGCAACATACATATAAAACTATGTATATTTAAAAAAAAAATTATATACACATAAAATTACGTAGATTTCTATGAAAATAAATATACAAAATACACATAAAATGAAGTAAATACGTATAAAAAAAAGTATACAAAATACACATAAAATAATGTAAACTCGTATCAAAATAAATAAACAAAATACTAATAAAAGAATATGTATTGTATAAAAATAAATATACATAATACAAATAAAATAACGTAAATTTATATAAAACTATATGCAAAAATACACAAAAGTAATTAAATTTGTGTGAAAATAGATATACAAAATACATGTGTATTTTGTACATTTATTTTCATAAAAATTTAAATTATTTTTGTTTATTTTTTATATATATTTTCAAACAAATTTTCGTTATTTTATGTGTATTTTGTATATTTATTTTTTCTACAAATATACTTTCTTTTATCTGAATTTTGTTTATTGAATTTGAAACGAATTTACCTTGTTTTGTATATCTATTTTCATACAAATTAAAATACTTCTGTGTATTTTTGTATATAGTTTTATATAAACTTACGTTATTTTATGTGTATTTTGTATATTTATATTTATACAAATACACATTCTTTTATTGGTATTTTGTATATTTATTTTGATACAAATTTACATTATTTTATGTGTATTTTGTATACATTTTTTTATACGTATTTACTTCATTTTATGTGTATTTTGTATATATACTTTTATAGAAATCTACGTTATTTTATGTGTATTCGTATATATATTTTGAAACAAATTTACATTGTTTTATATGTATTTTGTATATCTATTTCAATACAAATTTACCTTATTGTATGTGTTTTTCGTATATTTATTTTAATAGAAATTTGATTTTCCTATGTGTATTTTGGTATATATGTTTTTATAAATGCGTTATTTTATGGGTATTTTGCTTCTTTATTTTCATACAAATTTACATTACTTTATTAATATTCTGTGTATTTATTTTGATACGATTTTACATTATTCTATTTGTGTTTTGAATATATTTTTTTATACATATTTACATTATTTAAGTGTATTTTTTATGTATTTTCATTATTCAAATTTACATTATTTTATGTGTATTTTGTATATGTTTTTTATACAAATTTACTTAATTTTATGTATTTTGTATATTTATTTTATACAAATTTAAAATATTTTTGTTTATTTTTGTATATAGTTTGAAACAAATTTAGGTTATTTTATATGTATTTTGTATATCTATTTCAATACAAATTCTTATTGTTGATATTTTGTTTATTTATTTTGACGCGAATTTTATTTGAATTTATGTTCATTTCATATAAATTTACATCATTGTATTTGTATTTTGTACACGTATTTTCATATAAATTTATATTATTATATTAATATTTTGTATATATATTTTCATACAAATTGAAATTTTGTTTTTTGTATTTTTGTATATATTTTTATTCAAATTTTCGTAATCTGATAAAAATATATATACCAAAAAACACATAAAATATTTAAATTTGCATTGGAATAAATATACAAAATGCACATACAATAAGGTAAATTTGTATTGAAAGAGATGCAAAAATACATATAAAACAATGTAAATTTGTTTCAAAATATATATACGAATACAAATAAAAAAACGTAGATTTCTATAAAAATATATATACAAAATACACATAAAACTAAGTAAATACGTATAAAAAAAATGTTTACAAAATACACATAAAATAATGTAAATTCGAATTAAAATAAATAAACAAAATACCAATAAAAGAATGTGTATTTCGATAAATATAAATATAGAAAATACAAATACAAAATAAACATAAAATAAGGTAGATTTGTAAAAAAATGTGTACAAAATACACATAAAATAATGTAAAATTATATAAAAATATATATACAAATACACATAAAATACCATGAATTTGTATAAAAATATATATTCAAAATAAATATTAAATAATGTAAAAGAGTATAAAAATATTTATACAAATTACATATAAAATAATGTAAATTCGTATCAATATAAATCAGCAAAACACCAATAAAATAATATATATTTGAATGAAAATAAATTTACAAAATACACATAACATAACTAAAATTTGTATTAAAATTTATACAAAAATACATAGAAATAATTTGAGTTTGTTTGATATACATATTCAATTCAAATTTAGTTTGAAATTTTATACAAAATTTTGTAAATTTCTTTAAAATCTATATACGAGTACATACATAATTACTTTTGTGTATTTTGTATAGTTTTATACAAATTAACGTTATTTTGTGTATTTTTTATATTTATATTTATACAAAATACACATTCTTTTATTGGTATTTTGTTTAAATTTATTTTGATACAATATACATAATTTTATGGAATTTTGAATGAAAAATATACATATTCTTAAAATACGTATTTATTTTCATTTTATGATGTAATTTGTATATATATTATATTCAAAACACATAGAATAATGTGTATTCGTATATATTTGAATACACAGAATTTACATTGTAAATTTATATGTATACATTTGTATCAAATATATATATTATATAAAATAATGTAATATGGTATTAAAATATATTTTATAAAAATGCAGTTATTTAATGTATTTTGCATCTTTATTTTCATACAAATATTACATTTGTATTAAAATAAATATAAAAAATACTGTGTATTTATTTTGATAGATATACAAAATACATATAAAATTCTATTTGTGTTTTGTATATATTTTATATACAAAATACATCATTTAATGTATTTTGTATATTTTAAAACAAATATACATTATTTAATGTAAATCTGTATCAAAATATTTATGCAAATACATTATTTTATTTATTTTGTATATATATTTCAATACAAATTTAGTTTATTTAAATATGTATAAATAATATGTACAAAATCTATAATTTCATTCGCATCAAAATAAATAAACAAAATAGCAATAAAATAATGTAAATTTGTATGAGAAAACATATACAAATAACGCAAATTTCTATAAAAATATATGTACAAAAATGCACATAAAATAAAGTAAATTAGCATAAAAATATATATTAAAAACACACACTAAATAATGTAAATGCGTACATAAAATAACCTAAATTTGTATAAAACTATATACAAAAATACACAAAAATAATTTAAATTTGTTTGAAAAGAAATATACAAAATACACATAATATTAGGTAAATTTGTAGGGAAATACATATACAAAATACACATCAAATAATGTAAATTTGAATGAAAATATATAAACAAATACACTTAAAATAATGTAAATTTGTATAAAATATATATGCAAGATACACATTAAATAATGTAAATGTGTATAAAAAAATATGTACAAAAAACAAATAGAATAATGTAAAATCGTATCAAAATAAATACACATAATATCAATAAAATAATGTAAATTTGTATGAAAATAAAGATGCAAAATTCCCCAAAATTATCGCATTTTAAAAAAAATATATATATACCAAAATACACATAAAATATTTAAATTTGTATTGAAATAAATATACAAAATGCATATACAGTAAGGTAAATTTGTATTGAGAGATATTAAAAAATACATATAAAACAATGTAAATTTGTTTCAAAATATATATACGAATACACATAAAATAAAGTAGATTTCTATAGAAATATATATACAAAATACATATGAAATTATGTAAATACGTATAAAAATATATATACAAAATACATATCAAATAATGTAAACTCGTGTCAAAATAAATAAACAAAATAACATGAAAAGAATGTGTATTTGTATGAAAATAGATATTAGATAATAAATTTGTATAAAATATATATGCAAGATACACATTAATTAATGTAAATATGTATAAAAAAGTATATACAAAAAACAAATAGAATAATGTAACATCGTATCAAAATAAATACACCGAATATAAATAAAATAATGTAAATTTGTATGAAAATAAAGATGCAAAATTCCCATAAAATAGCGCATTTCTTATAAAAATATATATACCAAAATACACATAATATATTTAAATTTGTATTGAAATAAATATACAAAATGCACATACAATAAGGTAAATTTGTATTGAAAGATATATGCGAAAATACATATAAAACAATGTAAATTTGTTTCAAAATATATATACGAATACAAATAAAAAAACGTAGATTTCTATAAAAATATATATACAAAATACACATAAAATTAAGTAAATACGTATAAAAAATTGTATACAAAATACACATAAAATAATGTAAATTCAAATTTAAATACCAATTAAAGAATGTGTATTTGGATAAATATAAATATACTAAATACACATACAAACTAAACATAAAATAAGGTAGATTTTTTAATAAAATATATGTACAAAATACACATAAAATAATGTAAATTTATATGAAAATATATACACAAATACACATAAAATACCATGAATCTGTATAAAAATATATATTCAAATTAATATTAAATAACGTAAAAGCGTATAAAAATATATATACAAAGTACATATAAAATGAAAATTAAGATGCAAAATACCTATAAAATAACGCATTTTTTATAAAATTATTGATACCAAAATACACATAAAATATTTGAACTTGTATTAAAATAAATATAGAAAATGCACATACAATAAGGTAAATTTGTATTGAAATAGATATGCAAAATACATATAAAATAATGTAAATTTGTTTCAAAATATATATACGAATACACATAAAATAACGTAGATTTCTATAAAAATACATATACAAAATACACATAAAATTAAGTAAATACGTATAAAAAATGTATACAAAATACACATAAAATAATGTAAATTCGTGTAAATGTAAATAAACAATATACCAATAAAAGAATGTGTATTTGTTCAAATATAAATATACAAAATGCACATAAAATAACGTAAATTTAGATAAAACTATATACATAAAATTACGCAAATTTCTATAAAAATATATGTACAAAAATGAACATTAAGTAAATTTGCATAAAAATATATATACAAAATACACATTTGATAATGTAAATGAGTATAAAAATATATATACAAAATACCTATGAAATAATCTATATTCGTATCGAATTAAATAAAGAAATACCAATAAAATAATGTAATTTTGGATGAAAACATATATACAAAATACACATAAAATAACCTAAATACAAATACAAATATACACATAAAATAATTTAAAATTGAATGAAATAAATATACAAAATAAACATAAAATAAGGTAAATTTGTAATGAAATATATGAAAAAATACACATAAAATAATATAAATTTGTATGAAAATATATATACAAATACACATTAAATAACATGAATTTGTATAAAATTTGTATCAAAATATATACTTATACACACAATAAAATAACGTAATTTTTTTATTAAATGTATATACAAAATACACATAAAATAATTTAAATACGCAGAAAAATATATATACAAAAAACACATAAAATAATATAAATATGTATGAAAATATTGAAACAAATACACAAAAAATAATGTAAATTTGGATAAAATATATATCATAAAATAATGTAAATTCGTATCAAAATAAATAAAGAAAATACCAATAAAAGAATGTGTATTTGTATGAATATAAATATACAAAATACACATAAAATAACGTAAATTTATATAAAACTATATACAAAAATACACAGAAGTAATTAAATTTGTATGAAAATATATACAAAATACACCCGAAATAAGCTAAATTTGAATTGAAATATATATACAAAATACATGAAATAAAGTAAATTTGTATCAAAATATTTATACAAATACACATATAATAACGTAAATTTGTATGAAAATATATAAACAAAATACACATTAAATAATGTAAATACGTATAGAAAATATGGACAAAATACACATATAATCATGTAATTCGTATCAAAATAAATAAACAAAATACCAATAAAATAATATAAATTTGTATGAGTAAACGTGTATGTTGCATATTTTTTCAATACAAATTTACCTTATTATATACGCATTTTGTATATTAATTTTAATACAAATTTAATTATTCGATGTGTATTTTTGTATCTGTATTTGTATGCTTTATTTTTTGGGTATTTTGCATCTTTATTTTCATACAAATTTACATTATTTTATTGATATTCTGCTCATTCATTTTGATAGGAATTGACATTATTTTATGTGTATTTTGTATATATTTTTCATACAAATTTACGTTATTTTATGTGTATTTGTTTATATATTTTGACACAAATTTACAATATTTTATGGGTATTTTGTATATACATTTCAAAAGAAATTTACCTAGTTTTATGTGTATTTTGTATATCTATTTTCATACAAACTCAAATTATTTCTATGTATTTTTGTATATATTTTATTACAAATTTTAGTTATGTTATGTGTATTTTGTAAATTTATTTTCATTCAAATATATATTATTTTATTGCTGTTTTGTTGATTTATATTGATACGAATTTACATTATTTTATATGTACTTTGTATATATATTTTTATACGCTTTTCCATTATTTAATATTTACTTTGAATATATATTTTTATACAAATTCATGGTATTTTATGTGTATTTGTATATATATTTTCATATAAATTTACATTATATTATGTGTATTTTGTACATATATTTTATTAGAAATCTACCTTATTTTATGTTTATTTTGTATGTGTATTTTGTATATTTATATTTATCCAAATACACATTCTTTTATTAATATTTTGTTTATTTATTTTAATTCGAATTTACGTTCTTTTATCGGAATTTTATTTATTTATTTTGATACGAATTTTCATTTTTTTTAGGTGTATTTGATATATATATTTTTATACTTATTTACATAATTTTATATGTATTTTGAATATATATTTTCATAGAAATTTACTCTATATGTATATGTATAGAAAACACACATGAAATAATCTAAATTCGTATCGAAATAAATGAACAAAATACCGATAAAAAAATGTAATTTTGAATGAAAATATATATAGAGAATACACATAAAATAACGTACATACAAATAAATATATACACATAAAATGATTTGAATTTGAATGAAAATAGATATAAAAATAAACTTAAAATAAGGCAAATTTATAATGAAATATATATACAAAATACACATAAAATAATGTAGATTTGTTTCAAAATATATATACGAATACACATAAAATAATGTAGATTTCTATAGAAATATATATACAAAATACATATGAAATGTTGTAAATACGTATAAAAATATATATACAAAATACACATTAAATAATGTAAATTCGTGTCAAAATAAATAATTAAAATATCAATAAAAGAATGAGTATTTGTATGAAAATACATATACAAAATACACATAAAATAACGTAAATTTGTGTAAAACTATATATAAAAATACACAAAAATAAGTTAAATTTGTATGAAAATAAATATACAAAATACACATAAAATTAGGTAAATTTGTAAAGAAATACATATACAAAATACACATAAAATAATGTAAATTTGAATGAAAATATATAAACAAATACACTTAAATTAACATAAATTTGAATAAAATTTATATAAAAAATACTCATTAAATAATGTAAATATGTATAAAAAATATATATATAAAACACAAATAGAATAATGTAAAATCATATTAAAATAAATACACAGAATGTAAATAAATTAATGTAAATTTATATGAAAATAAAGATGCAAAATACCCATAAAATAACGCATTTTTTATAAATATACAAAATACACATGAAAGGATGTAAATACGTATAAAAATATATATACAAAATACACATTAAATAATGTAAATTCGCGTCAAAATAAATAAACAAAATGTCAATAAAAGAATGTGTATTTGTATGAAAATAAATATACAAAATACACATAAGATAACATAAATTTGTATAAAACTATATACAAAAATACACAAAAATAATTTAAATTTGTAAGAAAATAAATATACAAAATACACATAAAATTAGGTACATTTTTATTGAAATACATATACAAAATACACATAAAATACTGTAAATTTGAATGAAAATACATAAACAAATACTCTTAAAATAACGTCAATTTGTATAAAAAAAATATATACAAAACACAAATAGAATAATGTAAAATCGTATCAAAATAAATACACAGAATATTAATAAAATGATTTAAATTTGTATGAAAATAAAGAAGCATAATACCCATAAAATAAGGCATTTTTTTAAAATATATATACAAAAATACACATAAAATTTTTTATTTGTATTAAAATAAATATACAAAATACACATACAATAAGGTAAATCTGTATCGAAATAGATATGCAAAATACATATAAAACAATGTAAATTTGTTTCAAAATATATATACGAATACACATAAAATAACGTAGATTTGTATAAAAAATTTATATACAAAATACACGTAAAATGAAGTAAATACGTATAAGAAAATGTATACAAAACACACATAAAATAAAGTAAATTCGTATCAAAATAAATAAACAAAATACCAATAAAAGAATGTGTATTTGTATAAATATAAATATACAAAATACACATAAAATAACGTAAATTTGTATAAAACTATATACAAAAATACACAGAAGTAATTAAATTCGTATGAAAATAGATATATAAAATACAAATAAAATAAGCTAAATTTGAATTGAAATGTATATACAAAATACATAAAATAATGTAGATTTGTATCAAAATATTTATAAAAATAATATAATAACGTAAATGTGTTTAAAAATATATAAACAAAATACACATTAAGTAATGTAAATACGTATAAAAAATATGTACAAAATACACATATAATCATGTAATTCGTATCAAACTAAATAAACAAAATAGCAATAAAATAATGTAAATTTGTATGAGAAAACATATACAAATACGTATAAAATAACGCTAATTTCAATAAAAATATATGTCCAAAAATGAACGTAAAATAAATTAACTTTGGATAAAAATATATATACAAAACACACATTAAATAATGTAAATGCGTACATAAAATAACCTAAATTTGTATAAGACTATATACAAAAATACACAAAAATAATTTAAATTTCTATGAAAAGAAATATACAAAATACACATAAAATTAGGTTAATTTCTATTGAAATACATATACAAAATACACATAAAATAATGTAAATTTGAAAGAAAATATATAAACAAATACACATATAATAACGTAAATTTGTATGAAATATATATACAAAATACACATTAAATACTGTAAATATGTATAAAAAAAATAAATAGAAAACACAAAAAGAATAATGTAAAATCGTATCAAAATATATACACAGAATATTAACAAAATAATGTAAATTTGTATGAAAATTAAGATGCAAAATACCTCTAAAATAACGCATTTTTTATAAAATAATCGATACCAAAATACACATAAAATATTTGAATTTGTATCAAAATAAATATACAAAATGCACATACAATAAGGTAAATTTGTATCGAAATAGATATGCAAAATACATATAAAATAATGTAAATTCATTTCAAAATATATATGCGAATACACATAAAATAACGTAGATTTCTATAAAAATATATATACAAAATACACATAAAATTAAGTACATACGTATAAAAAAATGTATACAAAATACACATAAAATAATGTAAATTCGTATATATATAAATAAACAATATAGCAATAAAAGAATGTGTATTTGTATAAATATAAATATACAAAATACACATAAAATAACGTAAATTTATATAAAACTATATACATAAAATAACGCAAATTTCTATAAAATATATGTACAAAATGAACATAAAATAAATTTGCATAAAATATATATACAAAACACACATTAAATAATGTAAAAGACTATAAAAATATCTACACAAAATACCTATGAAATAATCTAAATTCTTATCGAATTAAATTAAGAAAATACCAATATAATAATGTAATTTTGGATGAAAAAAAAAATATATATATATATATATATATATATATATATATATATATATATATATATATATATATATATATATATATATATATATATATATATATATATATATATATATATATATATATATATATATATATATATATATATATATATATATATATATATATATATATATATATATATATATATATATATATATATATATATATATATATATATATATATATATATAAAATAAAATAACCTAAATACAAATACAAATATACACATAAAATAATTTAAAATTGAATGAAATAAATATACAAAATAAACATAAAATAAGGTAAATTTGTAATGAAATATATGAAAAAATACACATAAAATTATATAAATTTGTATGAAAATATATATACAAATACACATTAAATAACATGAATTTGTATAAAATTTGTATCAAAATATATACTTATACACACAATAAAATAACGTATTTTTTTATGAAAATGTATATACAAAATACACATAAAATAATTTAAATACGTAGAAAAATGTATATACAAAAAACACATAAAATAATGTAAATATGAATGAAAATATATAAACAAATACACATAAAATAATGTAAATTTGGATAAAATATATATACAAAATGAACATTAAATAATGTAAATATATATAAAAAAATATATACAAGAAACACATAGAATAATGTTAAATCGTATCAAAATAAATAAAGAGATTATCAATAAAATAATGTAAATTTGTATGAAAATAAAGATGCAAAATATCCATATAATAACGCATATTTGCATAAAAATATATATAAAAAAATACATATAAAATAATTAAATTTGTATTAAAATAAATATACAAAATGCACATACAATAAAGTAAATTTGTATGGAAATAGATATGCAAAATACACATTAATAATGTAAATTTGTATCAAAATATATATACGAATACTCATAAAATAGAGTAAATTTCTATGAAAATATACATACAAAATAGATATACAAAATACACATATAACTAGTTAAATTTGTATTTAAATACATGTACAAAAACACATAAAATAATGTAGATTTGTATGAAATGAAAACAAATACATTTTATATAAAATATATATACAAAATACACATAGAATAATGTAAAAACATATCAAAATAAATACACAGAATATCAATAAAATAATGTAAATTTGTATGAAAATAAAGATGCAAAATACCCATAAAATAAAGCATATTTTTATAAAAATACATATACAAAAATACACATAGATTAATCAAATTTGTATTAAAATTAATATACAAAATGCTCATACAATAAGGTAAATTTGTATTGAAAAAATATGCAAAATACACATAAAACAATGTAAATTTGTTTCAAAATATATATACGAATACACATAAAATAACGCAGATTTCTATAGAAATATATATACAAAATACACTTGAAATAATGTAAATACGTATAAAAATATATATACAAAATACACATTAAATAATGTTAATTCGTGTCAAAATAAATAAACAAAATATCATGAAAAGAATGTGTATTTGTATGAAAATAGATATACAAAATACACATAAAATAACCTAAATTTGTATAAAACTATATAAAAAAATACACAAAAATAATTTAAACTTGTATGAAAATAAATATACAAAAAACATAAAAATAGGTAAATTTGCATTGAAATACATATACAAAATACACATTAAATAATGTAAATTTGAATGAAAATATATAAACATATAGACTTAAAATAACGTAAATTTGTATCAAATATATATACAAAAAAAACATTAAATAATGTAAATATGTATAAAAAAATATATACAAAACACAAATAAAATAATGTAAAATCGTATCAAAATAAATACAGAAAATATTAATAAAATAATGTAAATTTGTATGTAAATTAAGATGCAAAATACCCATAAAATAACGCATTTTTTATAAAGATATATATTCGAAAAAACATAAAATATTTGATTTTGTATTAAAATAAATAGATATACAAAATACACATAAAATAAGCTAAATTTGAATTGAAATATATATACAAAATACATAAAATAATGTAAATTTGTATCAAAATACCTATACAAATACACATATAATAACGTAAATTTGTATAAAAATATATAAACAAAATACACATTAAATAATGTAAATACGTAAAAAAAATGTAAAAAATACACAAATAATCATGTAATTCGTATCAAAATAAATAGACAAAATGCCAATAAAACAATGTAAATTTCTATTAGAAAACATATACAAAATACACATAAATAACGCAAATATCAATAAAAATATATATAATATAATATATTTTTATACATATTTAAAATATTTAATGTATATTTTGTATATATATTTTATCCAAATTTACGTGATTTTATATGTAATTGTTTATATATTTTCATACAAATTTACATTATTTTATTTGAGTTTTGTATATGTATTTCAATACAAATATGCCTAACTTTATGTGTATTTTGCATATCTATTTTCAAACAAATTTAAATTATTTTTTGTATTTTGTATATATTTTATACAAATTTTAGTTATTTTATTTGTTTTTTGTATATATATTTCTAAATATACATTCTTTTATTGGAATTTTGTGTATTTATTTGTTACGAGTTTACATTATTTTATGTATTTTGTATATATATTTTCTACGTATTTAAATTATTTTATGTGTATTTTATATACATTTTCATAAAAATTTACGTTATTTTATTGTGTGCATTCGTATATATTTTGAAACAAATTTTATACAAATTCATGATATTTTATGTGTATTTGTATATATATTTTCATACAAATTTATATATTTTATTACAAATTTACCTTATTTTATATTTATTTTGTATATTTATTTCATTAAATTTTAAATTATTTAATGTGTTTATTTGTATTTGTATTTAGGTTATTTTATGTGTGTTTTCTATATATATTTTCATCCAAAATTACATTAATTTATTGTTATTTTCTTAATTTAACTCGATGCAATTTAGATTATTTCATAGGTATTTTGTATACATATTTATACTCATTTACATTATCTAAAGTGTGTTTTGTATATATATTTTATGCAAATTAATTTTATGTGCATTTTGTACATATATTTTATAGAAATTTGCGTTATTTTATGTGTATTTTATATATATGTTTCTCATACAAATTAACATTATTTAATTAGTTTTTGTTTATTTATTTTGATACGAATGACATGATTATTTGTGTATTTTGTATATATTTTGTATACGTATTTACATTTCTTAATGTATTTTGTTTATATATTTTATACAAATTTACGTTATTATATGTGTATTTATTAAAATATTTTGAAAAAATTTACTTTATTTTATGTATTTTATATATATTTAAATTAAAATATAGCTTATTTTGTTTGTATTTGTATATCTATTTTCATACAAATTTAATTACTTCTGTGTATTTTTGTATATAGTTTTATACAAATTTACGTTATTTTATGTGCATTTTGTATATTTATACAAATACACATTCTTTTGTTGGTATTTTGTTTATTTATATTTATACGAATTAACATTATTTTATGTGTATTTTGTACTTTTCTATTCGTATTTACTTAATTTTATGTGTATTTAGTATATATTTTATAGAAATCTACGTTATTTTATGTGTATACGTATATATATTTTGAAGCAAATTTACATTGTTTATATGTTTTTTGCATATCTATTTCAATACAAATTTACCTTATTGTATGTGCATTTAGTATATTTATTTTAATACAAATTCAAATATTTTGTGTATTTTGGTATATATAATTTTAAAAAAATGCGTTATTTTATAGGTATTTTGCATCTTAGTTTTCATACAAATTTACATTATTTTATTAATATTCTGTGTATATATTTTGATACGATTTTATATTATACTATTTGTGTTTTGTATATATTTTTTTATACATATTTTCATTATTTAATGTGTATTTTTATATATATTTTATACAAATTTACGTTATTTTAAGTTTATTTCTTTATATAATTTCATTCAAATTTACATTATTTTAAATGTATTTTGTATATGTATTTCAATACAAATTTACCTAATTTTATGTGTATTTTGTATATTTATTTTCATACAAATTTAAATTATTTTTGTGTTTTTTTGTATATAGTTTTATACAAATTTAGGTTATTTTATGTGTATTTCCTATATCTAGTTTCATACAAATACACATTCTTTTATTGATATTTTGTTTATTTATTTTGACGCGAGTTTACATTATTTAATGGCTTCCTACAAATGAATAGACCATTTACTATTATTATTATTATTTTATTCCTATTTTGTTTATTTATTTTGATACGAATTACATGATTATATGTGTATTTTGTACATATTTTTTATTCGTGTTTACATTATTTAATGTGTATTTTGAATATATATTTTCATAGAAATTTACTCTATATGTATATGTATAGAAAACACACATGAAATAATCTAAATTCGTATCGAAATAAATGAACAAAATACCGATAAAATAATGTAATTTTGAATGAAAATATATATAGAGAAAACACATAAAATAACGTAAATACAAATAAATATATACACATAAAATGATTTGAATTTGAATGAAAATAGATATAAAAATAAACTTAAAATAAGACAAATTTATAATGAAATATATATACAAAATACACATAAAATAATGTAGATTTGTTTCAAAATATATATACGAATACACATAAAATAATGTAGATTTCTATAGAAATATATATACAAAATACACATGAAATGTTGTAAATACGTATAAAAATTTATATACAAAATACACATTAAATAATGTAAATTCGTGTCAAAATAAATAATTAAAATATCAATAAAAGAATGAGTATTTGTATGAAAATACATATACAAAATACACATAAAATAACGTAAATTTGTATAAAACTATATATAAAAATACACACAAAAAAAGTTAAATTTGTATGAAAATAAATATACAAAATACACAAAAAATTAGGTAAATTTGTAAAGAAATGCATATACAAAATACACATAAAATAATGTAAATTTGAATGAAAATATATAAACAAATACACTTAAATTAACATAAATTTGAATAAAATTTATATAAAAAATACTCATTAAATAATGTAAATATGTATAAAAAATATATATACAAAACACAAATAGAATAATGTAAAATCATATTAAAATAAATACACAGAATGTAAATAAATTAATGTAAATTTATATGAAAATAAAGATGCAAAATACCCATAAAATAACGCATTTTTTATAAATATACAAAATACACATGAAAGGATGTAAATACGTATAAAAATATATATACAAAATACACATTAAATAATGTAAATTCGCGTCAAAATAAATAAACAAAATGTCAATAAAAGAATGTGTATATGTTTGAAAATACATATTCAAAATACACATAAGATAACATAAATTTGTATAAATCTATATACAAAAATACACAAAAATAATTTAAATTTGTAAGAAAATAAATATACAAAATACACATAAAATTAGGTACATTTTTATTGAAATACATATACAAAATACACATAAAATACTGTAAATTTGAATGAAAATACATAAACAAATACACTTAAAATAACATCAATTTGTATAAAAAAATATATTCAAAATACAAATAGAATAATGTAAAATCGTATCAAAATAAATACACAGAATATTAATAAAATTATTTAAATTTGTATGAAAATAAAGAAGCATAATACCCATAAAATAACGCATTTTTTAAAAATATATATACAATAATACACATAATTTTTTTTATTTGTATTAAAATAAATATACAAAATACACATACAATAAGGTAAATCTGTATTGAAATAGATATGCAAAATACATATAAAACAATGTAAATTTGTTTCAAAATATATATACGAATACACCTAAAATAACGTAGATTTGTATAAAAAATTTATATACAAAATACACGTAAAATGAAGTAAATACGTATAAGAAAATGTATACAAAATACACATAAAATAAAGTAAATTCGTATCAAAATAAATAAACAAAATACCAATAAAAGAATGTGTATTTGTATAAATATAAATATACAAAATACACATAAAATAACGTAAATTTGTATAAAACTATACAAAAATACACAGAAGTAATTAAATTCGTATGAAAATAGATATATAAAATACAGATAAAATAAGCTAAATATGAATTGAAATGTATATACAAAATACATAAAATAATGTAAATTTGTATCAAAATATTTATAAATATAATATAATAACGTAAATTTGTTTAAAAATATATAAACAAAATACACATTAAGTAATGTAAATACGTATAAAAAATATGTACAAAATACACATATAATCATGTAATTCGTATCAAACTAAATAAACAAAATAGCAATAAAATAATGTAAATTTGTATGAGAAAACATATACAAATACGTATAAAATAACGCTAATTTCTATAAAAATATATGTCCAAAAATGAACGTAAAATAAATTAACTTTGGATAAAAATATATATACAAAACACACATGAAATAATGTAAATGCGTACATAAAATAACTAAATTTGTATAAAACTATATACAAAAATACACAAAAATAATTTAAATTTCTATGAAAAAAAATATACAAAATACACATAAAATTAGGTTAATTTCTATTGAAATACATATACAAAATACACATAAAATAATGTAAATTTGAAAGAAAATATATAAACAAATACACATATAATAACGTAAATTTGTATGAAATATATATACAAAATACACATTAAATAATGTATATATGTATAAAAAAATATATATAGAAAACACAAATAGAATAATGTAAAATCGTATCAAAATATATACACAGAATATTAATAAAATAATGTAAATTTGTATGAAAATTAAGATGCAAAATACCTATAAAATAACGCATTTTTTTTTAAATTATTGATACCAAAATACACATAAAATATTTGAATCTGTATCAAATTAAATATACAAAATGCACATACAATAAGGTAAATTTGTATTGAAATAGATATGCAAAATACATATAAAATAATGTAAATTTGTTTCAAAATATATATGCGAATACACATAAAATAACGTAGATTTCTATAAAAATACATATACAAAATACACATAAAATTAAGTAAATACGTATAAAAAAATGTATACAAAATACACATAAAATAATGTAAATTCGTATAAATATAAATAAACAATATAGCAATAAAAGAATGTGTATTTTTATAAATATAAATATACAAAATACACAATAAATAAAATAAATTTATATAACTATATATAATATAAATAATTTAAAAATATATGTTCAAAAATGCACTTAAAATAAATTTGCATAAAAAATATATATAAAACACACATTAAATAATGTAAATGAGTATAAAAATATATATACAAAATACCTATGAAATAATCTAAATTCCTATCGAATTAAATTAAGAAAATACCAATAAAATAATGTAATTTTGGATGAAAATATATATATATATATATATATATATATATAGATATATATATATATATATATATATATATATATATATATATATATATATATATATATATATATATATATATATATATATATATATATATATATATATATATATATATATATATATATATATATATATATATATATACACATAAAATAACCTAAATACAAATACAAATATACACATAAAATAATTTAAAATTGAATGAAATAAATATACAAAATAAACATAAAATAAGGTAAATTTGTAATGAAATATATGAAAAAATACACATAAAATTATATAAATTTGTATGAAAATATATATACAAATACACATTAAATAACATGAATTTCTATAAAATTTGTATCAAAATATATACTTATACACGCAATAAAATAACGTAATTTTTTTTATGAAAATGTATATACAAAATACACATAAGATAATTTAAATACGTAGAAAAATGTATATACAAAAAACACATAAAATAATGTAAATATGAATGAAAATATATAAACAAATACACATAAAATAATGTAAATTTGGATAAAATATATATACAAAATGAACATTAAATAATGTAAATATATATAAAAAAATATATACAAGAAACACATAGAATAATGTTAAATCGTATCAAAATAAATAAAGAGATTATCAATAAAATAATGTAAATTTGTATGAAAATAAAGATGCAAAATATCCATATAATAACGCATATTTGCATAAAAATATATATAAAAAAATACATATAAAATAATTAAATTTGTATTAAAATAAATATACAAAATGCACATACAATAAAGTAAATTTGTATTGAAATAGATATACAAAATACACATCAATAATGTAAATTTGTATCAAAATATATATACGAATACTCATAAAATAGAGTAAATTTCTATGAAAATATACATACAAAATAGATATACAAAATACACATATAACTAGTTAAATTTGTATTTAAATACATGTACAAAAAACACATAAAATAATGTAGATTTGTATGAAATGAAAACAAATACATTTTATATAAAATATATATACAAAATACACATAGAATAATGTAAAAACATATCAAAATAAATACACAGAATATCAATAAAATAATGTAAATTTGTATGAAAATAAAGATGCAAAATACCCATAAAATAAAGCATATTTTTTATAAAAATACATATACAAAAATACACATAGATTAATCAAATTTGTATTAAAATTAATATACAAAATGCACATACAATAAGGTAAATTTGTATTGAAAAAAATATGCAAAATACACATAAAACAATGTAAATTTGTTTCAAAATATATATACGAATACACATAAAATAACGCAGATTTCTATAGAAATATATATACAAAATACACTTGAAATAATGTAAATACGTATAAAAATATATATACAAAATACACATTAAATAATTTTAATTCGTGTCAAAATAAATAGACAAAATATCATGAAAAGAATGTGTATTTGTATGAAAATAGATATACAAAATACACATAAAATAACCTAAATTTGTATAAAACTATATACAAAAATACTCAAAAATAATTTAAACTTGTATGAAAATAAATATACAAAAAACATATAAAAATAGGAAGATTTGCATTGATATACATATACAAAATACACATAAAATAATGTAAATTTGAATGAAAATATATATAAATATAGACTTTAAATAACGTAAATTTGTATCAAATATATATACAAAAAAAACATTAAATAATGTAAATATGTATAAAAAAATATATACAAAACACAAATAAAATAATGTAAAATCGTATCAAAATAAATACAGAAAATATTAATAAAATAATGTAAATTTGTATGAAAATTAAGATGCAAAATACCCATAAAATAACGCATTTTTTTATAAAAATATATATACGAGAAAACATAAAATATTTGATTTTGTATTAAAATAAATAGATATACAAAATACACATAAAATAAGCTAAATTTGAATTGAAATATATATACAAAATACATAAAATAATGTAGATTTGTATCAAAATACCTATACAAATACACATATAATAACGTAAATTTGTATAAAAATATATAAACAAAATACACATTAAATAATGTAAATACGTAAAAAAATGTAAAAAATACACAAATAATCATGTAATTCGTATAAAAATAAATAGACAAAATACCAATAAAACAATGTAAATTTCTATGAGAAAACATATACAAAATACACATAAATAACGCAAATATCAATAAAAATATATATAAAATGCATATACCAATAAGGTAAATTGTATTCAAAGAAAAAATAGCAAAAATACTACATAGTATAAATTTGTTTAAAATCTATATACGAATACATAATAGCGTAGATTTCTATGAAATATATACAAAATAACACATGAGAATACAGTGTAGATATATTGTAAATGTATGCAAAATACTACATTAAATAATTTAGAATCGTCAAATAAAATAAACAAAATATCAATAAAAGAATGTGTTGTATGAAATAGATATGCTGAAATATAATAAAATAGCCTAAGTTGTATAAAAGAGCTAAAAAATGCACAAAATAATTTAAATTTGTATGAAAATAAATATTATAAAGTACACATAAAATTATTTTGTATATCTATTTTATGTAAATGTACGTTATTTAATGTAATTTTATTTTCATTTCATACAAATTGCATTGACCGCATATTGACCATTTTCAATGCAATAATGTTAAATTAATTAACTAATTACACTTATAAAAATACATAGCCAAAAATACCTGAATTAATCAGAATTTGTATTAAAATTATTATACAATGCACATACAATAAGGTAAGAGATTTGTATTGAAAAAATAGCCTGACATACTGAAGAAAAGCAATGTAAATTTGTTTCAAAATATATATTCGAATACACATAAAATAACACTTGAATTTTCTAGCAAAGAAATATATATACAAAATACATGAAATAATATAAGTATAAAATATTATATACAAAATAACACATTAAATAATGTTAATTCGTGTCAAAATAAATAAACAAAATATCATGAAAAGAATGTGTATTTGTGCTGATGAATAGCGATACCTTCATCAACCTAAATTTTGTATAAAACTATAGCAAAATACACAAAATAATTTAAGCTTTTGTGAAAATATATATGCAAAAAAGCATGTAAAATAGGTAAATTTTGTGCATTGGGAAATGCCTTATACAAAATACATAAAATATGAATTTGAATAAAATATAAACATATGAACTTAAATAACGTAAAATTTAACCTCAAATATATATCTAAAAAAGCATTAATAATGTAATATGTATAAAAAATATGAAAACACAAATAAAATAATGTAAATCGTATCAAAACAATGCAAATATTAACAAATAATGTAAAATTTGTTGTAAACTAAGATACGAAACCGCCATAAATAACGCATTTTTATAAAAATATATATACGAAAAAGAAGCATAAAAATACTCGATTTTGTATTGATAATGAATAACACAAATACTACACATGAAATAAGCTAAATTTGAGTTGAAATAACATATACAAAATACATGAAATAAATAAATTTGTCAAATATAACACAAATACACATATAATAAGTAAATTTGAATAAATATATAAACAAAATACACATTAAATAATGTAAATACGCATAAAAAAAATATAAAAATACACACAAATAATCATGTAATTCGTATGAAAATAAATAGACGAAAATGCCAATATATTAATGTAATTTCTGTGAAAACAAATACACATAAATAATATAAATGTCAATGAAAATATGTAATACTAGTATATTTTTATACATATTTAAAATATTTAATGTATATTTTGTATATATATATATTATCAAATTTACATTGATTTATATATATTTGTTAATATATTTTCATACAAATTTATTTTATGTAATTTAATAAATGTATTTAATAAATTTGCCCTAACTATGCGTGTTACATATCTATTTCTAAACAAATTTAAATTATTTTGTGTATTTTATATATATTATAAATTTAATTATTTGTTTGTTTTTTGTAAATATATTTTTCATACAAATATACACATTCTTTTATGGAATTTTGTGTATTTATTTTATTGCAATTACGATATTTATTTACAATAATATATATTTTCTACATATTTAAGTATTTATATTTATATACATTTTCATAAATTTATTTTCTGTCAATAATATTTTGAAATTTTTATACCAAATTCATGTTATTTTACACAGCATTTATATATTCATACAAATTTATATTATTTTGTGTGTATTATATATTTATTACAAATTTTTATTCAACATGTTTATTTTATATTTTATTCATTCAATTTTAGAATTATTTGTGTGTTTGTATTTTGTATTTGGGATATTTTATGTGTTTTGTATATATATATCCAATACATTAATTTATTATTGTGCATAATTTAACTCGATACTGATGTAGATTATTTCACCAGGTGCCTTCTGTTTTAACCTCATTACATATCAATGTATTTTTATTATACCTTTTGTACAAAATTAATTTACCTAATAATAGCACGCTTTTATATGTTTTATAAATTTGTTTTATGTATTATTTTCATGTATATTTTCTCATACAAATGACATTATTTCAATAATTTTGACTATTTGATACGAATAACCTTGAATTATTGTATTATTTTGTACATATTTTATACGTATTTGTTAGCAATGTGTATTTGGTATATGACCCTATACAAATTTACGATATATATATTTTGAATATATATATAGAAATTTACTCTGTTTATATTGTATTCATTATATATATTTTATTCACAAATTTCGTATTTATGTGTATTTCGCATATCTATTTCAATATAAATTTTCTTTTGTGTATGCCTTTTTGAATCTTTATTTTGATACAAAATTTAATTATTTTGTATTTTTGTATATATATTTTAAACAAATATACGTTATTATGTAGTGCCCATCTTTATTTTCCTTTAAAATTTACATTATTTTATTGATTGTCTGTTTTATTTATTTTAATGCGATTCTACACATTTATTCTGTGTATTTTCTATATATATATTTTAGACTTGTATTTACATTTATTTAATGTATATTTTGTACATATATTTGTCTGTAAAAATTTACGTTATCTTATATTGTGTGTATTTTGCTGTATATTTTCATACAAATTTTTATTATTTTATGTATGTTTTACATGTATTTCAATAAAAATTTCCTCATTGTATCATTTTTATTTTGCATATCTATTTTCAATACAAATTAAATTATTTGATGTGTATTTTGTATTATTTTTATACATGAGATTTATTTTATTTGGGTATTTTGCATCTATATATTTTCTACATATATACATTCTTTACATTACGAGGAAATTTTGTTTATTTATTTTAATGCAATTTACATTATTTAATATGTATTTTGTATATATTTTGTCTATGTATTTACATTATTTTATGTATTATTTTGTCAATATATATTTTCATAAAAATTTACATAATTTTATTGTGTTAGCCATTCGTATAATATTTATTTGAATTAAAAAAATTTAGCATTATTTTATATTGTGTTTTGCATATCTATTTCAAATAAAAATCACCTTGTTATTTGTGTGTAATTTTTGTATATTTATTTTTATTACAAATTTAACGTTCTTTATGTATTTTGTTATATTTATATTTGCTGATAAAATATAGATATTTTATGCATTAGTTTAGTATACATCTTTGATACAATTTATATAAAATTTATTTATGTATTATTGAACACTTATCTTATACTGTTACATTTATTCAGCCCAATGTGTATTTTGTTTATATATTTTATAAGTACCGTTATATATGTATTCTCATATATATATTTTGATACAAATTTACATTTATTTTTATGTATTTCTATGTTATATGTATTTAGCATATCTATGTGTCTTTTCATATCTATTTTCATACAAATTTACCTTATTGTATATACGCATTTTGTATATTGATTTTAATACAAATTTAATAATTCGATGTATTTTTGTATATATATTTTTCATAAACAAATGCGTTATTTTGGGTATTTTGCATCTTTATTTTCATACAAATTTACATTATTTTATTAATATTCTGTGCTCATTTATTTTGATACTATTTACATTATTCTATGTGTTTTATTTTGTATATATTCTTTCATACAAATTTACGTTATTTTAATGTTGTTTAAAATATGTACAAAATTTACATTATTTTGTGTTCGTATTTTGTATATAATTTCAATAAAATAATATAAATTTTTTATTGTATGTTGCATATTATTTCAATACAAATTTACCTTATTATATACGCATTTTGTATATTAATTTTAATACAAATTTAATTATTCGATAATAGTATTTTTGTATATATATTTTATTATAAACATATGCTTTATTTTTGTGTGTACATCTTTATTTTCATACAAATTTACATTATTTTATTGATATTCTGCTCATTCATTTTGATAGGAATTGACATTATTCATATTATTATTTTGTATATATTTTCATACAAATTACGTTATTTATGTGTTATTATATATTTTATTACAAATTACAATATTTTTATGTATGGTATTTTGCATATACATTTCAAAAAAATTTACCTAGTTTGTATGTATTTTATCAATTTTTGTATATAATTTTAATACAAATTTATTATGTTATGTATTTTGTATATATATTTTTAACAAATATTTATTTTATGTGTATTTTTGCATTTATATTTTCATACAAATTTACATTATTTTATTGTATTTGTATATTTATTATTGATACGAATTTACATTATTCTATATATTTATTCTATACAATGTACGTTATTTTATGTATTTTGTATATATTTTTATACAAATTTACATTATTTTATATGTATTTTGTATATATATTTTCATACAAATTTACATAATTATATGTATTTTGTATATATATTTTTATATTTTATAAATTTACATTATTTTTATGTGTATTTGTATATATTTTTACAAATCTACCTTATTTTATGTTTATTTTATGTGTATTTTGTATATTTATATTTATACAAATATACGTTCTTTTATCAATTTTGTTTATTTATTTTGATACAATTTTCATTTTTTTTTATATGTATTTGATATATATATTTTTATACTTATTTACATAATTTTATATATATTTTGATTATATATTTTTATAAATTTACTCTATATGTATATGTATAAATACATGAAATAATCTAAATTCGTATCAAATAAATGAACAAAATACCGATAAAATAATGTAATTTTGAATGAAAATATATATAAATACACATAAAATGAAATACAAATAAATATATACACATAAAATGATTTGAATTTGAATGAAAATAGATATAAAATAAACTTAAAATAATTAAAATTTATAATGAGTGAATATATATACAAATACATAAAATAATGTAGATTTGTTTCAAAATAGATATACGAATACATATAAAATAACGTAGATTTCTATAGAAATATATATACAAAATACACATGAAATAATGTAAATACGTATAAAATATATATACAAAATTCACATTAAATAATGTAAATTCAAAATAAATAATTAAAATATCAATAAAAAGATATGTTTGTATGAAAATATATATACAAAATACCTATAAAAATAACGTAAATTGTATAAAACTATATAAAAATACACAAAAATATTTTAAATTTGTATGAAAATAAATATACAAAATACATAAAATTAGGTAATTTGTGAAAGATACATATACAAAATACACATAAAATAATGTAAATTTGAATGAAAATATATAAACAAATACACTTAAAATTAACATAAATTTATATAAAATATATATAAAAATACATTTTTCATTAAATATATATATCAAAAAATGTAAATATGTATAAAAATACAAATACAAAACACAAATACAATAATGTAAAATCATTATTGAAATAAATACACAGAATATAAATAAAATAATGTAAATTTGTTTCCAAAATAAAGATGCGAAATACCCATAAAATAACGCATTTTATAAAATATATATACAAAATACACATAAAAGGATGTAAATACGTATAAAATATATATACAAAATACACATTAAATATGAAATTCGCGTCAAAATAAATAAACAAAATGTAAATAAAAGAATGTGTATTTGTATGAAAATAAATATACAAAATACACATAAGATAACCTAAATTTGTATAAAACTATATAAAAAAAACCACAAAAATAATTTAAATTTGTATGAAATAAATATACAAAATACACATAAAATTAGGTAAATTTGAATTGAAATATATATACAAAATACACATAAAATACTGTAAATTTGTATGAAAAAACATATAAAAATACACTTAAAATAACGTAAATTTGTATAAAAATATATACAAAACACAAATAGAATAATGTAAAATCGTATCAAAATAAATACACAGAATATTAATAAAATAATATAAATTTGTATGAAAATAAAAACAAAATACCCATAAAATAACGCATTTTTTTTAAATATATACAAAAATACACAAAAAATTAATTTGTATTAAAATAAATATACAAAATACACATACAATAAGGTAAATCTGTATTGAAATAGATATGCAAAATACATATAAAACAATGTAGATTAGTTTCAAAATATATATACAAATACACATAAAATAAGGTAGATTTGTATAAAAATATATATAAAATACACATAAAATTAAGTAAATACGTATAAAAAAATGTATACAAAATACACATAAAATAATGTAAATTCGAATTAAAATAAATAAACAAAATACCAATAAAAGAATGTGTATTTGTATCAATATAAATATACAAAATACACATAAAATAACGTAAATTTGTTTTAAACTATATACAAAAATACACAGAAGTAAAAAATGTATACAAAATACACATAAAATAATGTAAATTTGTATCAAAATATTTATAAAATACATATAATAACGTAAATTTGTTTAAAATATATAAACAAAATACACATTAAATAATGTAAATACGTATAAAAATATGTACAAAATACACATATAATCATTTAATTTGTATCAAACTAAATATACAAAATACAAATAAAATACTTTAAATTTGTATGAGAAAACATATACAAATTCATATAAAATAATGTAATTTCTATAAAATATATATACAAAATACAAATAAATTAACTTTGGATAAAAATATATATACAAAATACACATAAAATAATGTAAATGCGTACATAAAATAACCTAAATTTGTATAAAACTATATACAAAAATACACAAATAATTTAAATTTGTATAATTATAAATATACAAAATACACATAAAATTAGGTTAATTTCTATTGAAATACATATACAAAATACACATAAAATAATGTAATTTGAAAAATATATAAACAAATACACATATAATAACGTAAATTTGTATGAAATATATATACAAAATACACATTAAATAATGTAAATTTGTATAAAAAAATATATACAAAACACAAATAGAATAATGTAAAATCGTATCAAAATATATACACAGAATATTAATAAAATAATGTAAATTTGTATGAAAATTAAGATGCAAAATACCTATAAAATAACGCATTTTTTATAAAATTATTGATACCAAAATACACATAAAATATTTGAATTTGTATCAAAATAAATATACAAAATGCACATACAATAAGGTAAATTTGTATTGAAATAGATATGCAAAATACATATAAAATAATGTAAATTTGTTTCAAAATATATATGCGAATACACATAAAATAACGTAGATTTCTATAAAAATACATACACAAAATACACATAAAATTAAGTAAATACGTATAAAAAAATGTATACAAAATACACATAAAATAATGCAAATTCGTATAAATATAAATAAACAATATAGCAATAAAAAAAATGTGTATTTGTATAAATATAAATATACAAAATGCACATAAAATAACGTAAATTTATATAAAACTATATACATAAAATAACGCAAATTTCTATAAATATATATACAAAAAATGAACATAAAATAAATTTGCATAAAAATATATATACAAAACACACATTAGATAATGTAAATGAGTATAAAAATATGTATACAAAATACCTATGAAATAATCTAAATTCGTATCGAATTAAATTAAGAAAATACCAATATAATAATGTAATTTTGGATGAAAATATATATACAAAATACACATAAAATAGCCTAAATACAAATACAAATATACACATAAAATAATTTAAAATTGAATGAAATAAATATACAAAATAAACATAAAATAAGGTAAATTTGTAATGAAATATATGAAAAAATACACATAAAATAATAAAAAATTGTATTAAAATATATATACAAATACACATAAAATAACATGAATTTGTATAAAATTTGTAACAAAATATATATATACACACAATAAAATAACGTAATTTTTTTATGAAAATGTATATACAAAATACACATAAAATAATTTAAATACGTAGAAAAATATATATACAAAAAAATATATATAAACAAATACACATAAAATAATGTAACTTTGGATAAAATATATATACAGAATGAACATTAAATAATGTAAATATGTATAAAAAAAAATATATACAAAAAACACATAGAATAATGTTAAATCGTATCAAAATAAATAAAGAGAATATCAATAAAATAATGTAAATTTGTATGAAAATAAAGATGCAAAATATCCATATAATAACGCATATTTGCATAAAAATATATATACAAAAAGACATATAAAATAATTAAATTTGTATTAAAATAAATATACAAAATGAACGTACAATAAAGTAAATTTGTATTGAAATAGATATGCAAAATACACATTAATAATGTAAATTTGTATCAAAATATATATACGAATACTCATAAAATAGAGTAAATTTCTATGAAAATATACATACAAAATAGATATACAAAATACACATATAACTAGTTAAATTTGTATTTAAATACATGTACAAAAACACATAAAATAATGTAGATTTGTATGAAATGAAAACAAATACATTTTATATAAAATATATATACAAAATACACATAGAATAATGTAAAATCATATCAAAATAAATACACAGAATATCAATAAAATAATGTAAATTTGTATGAAAATTAAAGATGCAAAATACCAATAAAATAAAGCATATTTTTATAAAAATACATATACAAAAATACACATAGATTAATCAAATTTGTATTAAAATTAATATACAAAATGCACATACAATAAGGTAAATTTGTATTAAAAAAATATGCAAAATACACATAAAACAATGTAAATTTGTTTTAAAAATATATATACGAATACACATAAAATAACGCAGATTTCTATAGAAATATATATACAAAATACACTTGAAATAATGTAAATACGTATAAAAATATATATACAAAATACACATTAAATAATGTTAATTCGTGTCAAAATAAATAAACAAAATATCATGAAAAGAATGTGTATTTGTGAAAATAGATATACAAAATACATAAAATAACCTAAATTTGTATAAAACTATATACAAAATACACAAAAATAATTTAAACTTGTATGAAAATAAATATACAAAAAACATATAAAATTAGGTAAATTTGTATTGAAATACATATACAAAATACACATAAAATAATGTAAATTTGAATGAAAATATATAAACATATAGACTTAAAATAACGTAAATTTGTATCAAATATATATACAAAAAACACATTAAATAATGTAAATATGTATAAAAAATATATACAAAACACAAATAAAATAATGTATAATCGTATCAAAATAAATACAGAAAATATTAATAAAATAATGTAAATTTGTATGAAAATTAAGATGCAAAATACCCATAAAATAACGCATTTTTATAAAAATATATATACGAAAAAACATAAAATATTTGATTTTGTATTAAAATAAATAGATATACAAAATACACATAAAATAAGCTAAATTTGAATTGAAATATATATACAAAATACATAAAATAATGTAAATTTGTATCAAAATACTTATACAAATACACATATAATAACGTAAATTTGTATAAAATTATATAAACAAATATAATTTAAATACGTATAAAAAAATGTACAAAATACACAAATAATCATGTAATTCGTATCAAAATAAATAGACAAAATACCAATAAAATAATGTAAATTTCTATGAGAAACATATTCAAAATACATAAATAACGCAAATATCAATAAAATATATATAATATATTTAAATATTTAAAATATTTAATGTATATTTTGTATATATATTTAATCGAAATTTACGTTATTTTATATGTATTTGTTTATATATTTTCATACAAATTTACATTATTTTATGTGAGTTTTGTATATGTATTTCAATACAAATTTGCCTAACTTTATGTGTATTTTGCATATCTATTTTCAAACAAATTTAAATTATTTTTGTGTATTTTTGTATATATTTTTATACAAATTTTAGTTATTTATTTGTTTATATATATTTTCCAAATATACATTCTTTTATTGGAATTTTGTGTATTTAATTTTACAATTTACATTATTTTATGTGTATTGTATATATATTTTCTACGTATTTAAATTATTTTATGTGTATTTTATATACATTTTCATAAAAATTTACGTTATTTTATTGTGTGTATTCGTGTATATTTTGAAACAAATTTTATACAAATTCATGTTATTTTATGTGTATTTGTATATATATTTTCATACAAATTTATATTATTTTATGTGTATTCTCGTATATAATTTATTACAAATTTACCTTATTTTATGTTTATTTTGTTTATTTATTTCATTTAATATAATCAAATTTAAATTTATTGTATATGCATTTTGTATATTAATTTTAATACAAATTTAATTATTCTATGTATTTTTCTATATGTATTTTATAAAATATGCTTTATTTTAGGTATTTTGCATCTTTATTTTCATACAAATTTACGTTATTTTATTGATATTCTGCTCATTCATTTGATACGATTTGACATTATTCTATATGTATTTTGTATATATTTTCATACAAATTTACGTTATTTTATGTATTTGTTTATATATTTTGACACAAATTTACAATATTTTATGGGTATTTTGTATATATATTTCAAAAGAAATTTACCTAGTTTTATGTGTATTTTGAATATCTATTTTCATACAAACTCAAATTATTTTTATGTATTTTTGTATATATTTCAATACAAATTTTAGTTAGGTTATGTATTTTGTAAATCTATTTTCATTCAAATATATATTATTTTATTGGTATTTTGTTGATTTATATTGATGCAATTTACATTATTTTATATGTACTTTGTATATATATTTTATACGCATTTACATTATTTAATATTTATTTTGAATAGATAATTTTATACAAATTCATGGTATTTTATGTGTATTTGTATATATTTTTTCATATAAATTTACATTATTTTAAGTGTATTTTGTACATATATTTCATTACAAATTTACCTTATTTTATGTTTATTTTGTATGTGTATTTTGTACATTTATATTTATACAAATACACATTCTTTTATTGGTATTTTGTTTATTTATTTTGTTTCGAATTTACATTATTTTATGTGTATTTTGTTTACATTTTTTTATACGTATTTACTTAATTTTATGTGTATTTTGTATATATATTTTTATAGAAATCTACGTTATTTTATGAGTATTCATACATGTATTTTGAAACAAATTTACATTGTTTTATATGTACAATAAGGTAAATTTGTATTGAAATAGATATGCAAAATACATATAAAGCAATGTAAATTTGTTTCAAAATATGTATACGAATACACATAAAATAACGTAGATTTCTATAAAAATATATATACAAAATAAACATAAAATGAAGTAAATACGTATAAAAAATATATACAAAATACACATAAAATAATGTAAATTCGTATCAAAATAAATAAACAAAAAACCAATAAAAGAATTTGTATTTGTATAAATATAAATATACAAAATACACATAAAATAACGTAAATTTATATAAAACTATATACCAAAATACACAGAAGTAATTAAATTTGTATGAAAATATATACAAAATACACACAAAATAAGCTAAATTTGAATTGAAATATATATACAAAATACATGAAATAAAGTAAATTTGTATCAAAATATTTATACAAATACACATATAATAACGTAAATTTGTATGAAAATATATAAACAAAATACACATTAAATAATGTAAATACGTATAAAAAAAGGTGTACAAAATACACATATAATCATGTAATTCGTATCAAAATAAATAAACAAAATACCATTAAAATAATATAAATTTGTGTAAGTAAACGTGTATAAATATAAATGTACAAAATACACATACAAAATAAACATAAAATAAGGTAAATTTGTAATGAAATATATGTACAAAATACACATAAAATAATGTAAATTTATATGAAATTATATATATACAAATACACATAAAATAATATGAATTTGTATAAAATTATATATTCAAAATAAATATTAAATAATGTAAATGCGTATTAAATATATATATAAAAAGTACATATAAAATAATGTAAATTCGTATCAATATAAATCAATAAAATACCAATAAAATAATATATATTTGAATGAAAATAGATTTACAAAATACACATAACATAACTAAAATTTGTATTGAAATATATACAAAAATACATATAAATAATTTGAGTTTGTATGAAAATAGATATTCAAAATACACATAAAACTAGGTAAATTTCTTTTGAAATATATATACAAAATACCCATAAAATATTGTAAATTTGTGTCAAAATATATAAACAAATACACATAAAATAACGTAAATTTGTATGAAAATATATACAAAATACACATAGAATAATGTCAAATCGTATCAAAATGAATGAGCAGAATATCAATAAAATAACGTAAATTTTGTATGAAAATAAAGATGCAAAATACCCATAAAATAAAGCATATTTTTATAAAAATACATATACAAAAATACACATAGAATAATTAAATTTGTATTAAAATTAATATACAAAATGCATATACAATAAGGTAAATTTGTATTGAAAAAATATGCAAAATACACATAAAAGTGTAAATTTGTTTAAAATCTATATACGAATACACATAATATAACGTAGATTTCTATAGAAATATATATACAAAATACACATGAAATGATGTAAATACGTATAAAAATATATACAAAATACACATTAAATAATTTAAATTCTCGTCAAAATAAATAAACAAAATATCAATAAAAGAATGTGTATTTGTATGAAAATAGATATACAAAATACTCATAAAATAACCTAAGTTTGTATAAAACTATATACAAAAATACACAAAAATAATTTAAATTTGTATGAAAATAAATATACAAAATACACATAAAATTAGGTAAATTTGTATTGAAATACATATACAAAATACACATAAAATAATGGAAATTTGAATGAAAATATATAAACATATACACTTAAAATAACGTAAATTTGTATCAAATATATATACAAAATACTAATTAAATAATGTAAATATGTATAAAAAATATATACAAAACACAAATAGAATAATGTAAAATCGTATCAAAATAAATACACAGAATATTAATAAAATAATGTAAATTTGTATGAAAATAAAGATGCAAAATAGCCATAAAATAACGCATTTTCATAAAAATATATATACCAAAATACACATAAAATATTAAAATTTGTATTAAAATAAATATAAAAATGCACATACTGTAAGGTAAATTTGTATTGAAATAGATATGCAAAATACATATAAAACAATGTAAATTTGTTTCAAAATATATATACGAATACACATAAAATAACGTTGATTTCTATAAAAATATATACAAAATACACATAAAATGAAGTAAATACGTATAAAAAAATGAATACAAAATACACATAAAATCGTATCAAAATAAATAAAAAAAATACCATTAATAGAATGTGTATTTGTATAAATATAAATATACAAAATACACATAAAATATCGTAAATTTGTATAAAACTATATACAAAAATACACAGAACAAATACACATTCTTTTATTGGTATTTTGTTTATTTATTTTGTTTCGAATTTACATTATTTTATGTATTTTTTACATTTTTTTATACGTATTTACTTAATTTTATGTGTATATATATTTTATAGAAATCTACGTTATTTTATATGTATTCGTATATATTTTGAAACAAATTTACATTGTTTTAAATGTATTTTGCATATCTCTTTCAATAGAAGTTTACCTTATTGTATGTGCATTTTGTATATTTATTTCAATACAAATTTAAATATTTATGTGTATTTTGGTATATATTTTATAAGAAATGCGCTATTTGATGGGAATTTTGCATCTTTATTTTCATACAAATTTACATTATTTTATTAATATTCGGTGTATTTATTTTGATACGATTTTACATTATTCTATTTGTTTTTTTGTATATATATTTTTGTATATAGTTTTATACAAATTTAGGTTATTTTATGTACACATTTACATTATTTAATGTGTTTTGTATATATATTTTTATGCAAATTTACTTTATTTTATGTGCATTTTTGTACATATATTTTTTTAGAAATTTGCGTTATTTTATGTGTATTTGTATATGTTTTCTCATGCAAATTTACATTATTTTATTGCTATTTTGTTTATTTATTTTGATACGAATGAAAATAGATATACAAAATATACATAAAATAAACTAAATTTGTATTGAAATATATATACAAAATACATAAAATAATGTAAATTTGTATCAAAATATTTTAACAGATGCGCATAAAATAACGTAAATTTGTTTTAAAATATACAAAATACACATTAAATAATGTAAATATGTATAAAAAAATATATACAAAACACAAATAGAATAATGTAAAATCGTATCAAAACAAATACACAGAATATTAATAAAACAATGTAAATTTGTATGAAAATAAAGATGCAAAATACCCATTAAATAACGCATTTTTTATAAAAATATATATACCAAAATACACATGAAAAAATTAATTTGTATTAAAATAAATATACAAAATACACATACAATAAGGTAAATCTGTATTGAAATAGATATGCAAAATACATATAAAACAATATAAATTTGTTTCAAAATATATATACGATTACACATAAAATAACGTAGATTTGTATAAAAATATATATACAAAATACACATAAAATGAAGTAAATACGTATAAGAAAATGTATACAAAATACACATAAAATAATGTAAATTCGTATCAAAATAAATAAACAAAATACCAATAAAAGAATGTGTATTTGTATAAATATAAATATACAAAATACACATAAAATAACGTAAATTTGTATAAAACTATATACAAAAATACACAGAAGTAATTAAATTCGTATGAAAATAGATATACAAAATACAGATAAAATAAGCTAAATTTGAATTGAAATGTATATACAAAATACATAAAATAATGTAGATTTGTATCAAAATATTTATAAAAATACATATAATAACGTAAATTTTGATACGATTTTACATTATTCTATTTGTGTTTTGTATATATTTTTTTATACATATTTACATTATTTAATGTGTATTTTGTATATATATTTCATACAAATTTACGTTATTATATGTGTATTTGTTTATATATTTTCTTTCAAATTTACATTATTTTATGTGTATTTTATATATATTCAATACAAATTAACCTAATTTTATGTGTATTTGTATATTTCTTTTCATACAAATTTAAATTATTTTTGTGTATTTTGTATATAGTTTTATACAAATTTAGGTTATTTTATGTACATTTACATTATTTAATGTGTGTTTGTATATATATATTTTATATATATATATATATATATATATATATATATATATATATTTATATATATATATATTTATAGAAATTAGCGTTATTTTATATGTATTTGTATATGTTTTCTCATACAAATTTACATTATTTTATTGATATTTTGTTTATTTAGTTTGATACGAATTAAATGATTATATGTGTATTTTGTACATTTTTTTTTATACCTATTTACATTACTTAATGTGTATTTTGTTAATATATTTTTTAAACAAATTTACGTTATTATATGTATTTTTATAAATATTTTGATACAAATTTACATTATTTTATGTATTTTGTATATACATTTCAATTCAAATTTAGCTTATTTTATCTGTATTTTGTATATCTATTTTCATACGAATTTAATTACTTCTGTGTATTTTTGTATATAGTTTTATATAAATTTACGTTATTTTATGTGTATTTTGTATATTTATATTTATACAAATACACATTCTTTTATTGGTATTTTGTTTATTTATTTTGATACGAATTTACATTATTTTATGTATTATGTATACATTTTTTATACGTATTTACTTCATTTTATGTGTATTTTGTATATATATTTTTATAGAAATCTACGTTATTTTATGTGTATTCGTATATATATTTTGAAACAAATTTACATTGTTTTATATGTATTTTGCATATCTATTTCAATACAAATTTACCTTATTGTATGTGTTTTTTGTATATTTATTTTAATACAAATTTAATTTTTTGATGTGTATTTTGGTATATATATTTAAAAAAAAAATGCGTTATTTTATGGGTATTTTGCTTCTTTATTTTCATACAAATTTACATTATTTTATTAATATTCTGTGTATTTATTTTGATACGATTTTACATTATTCTATTTGTGTTTTGTACATATTTTTTATACAAATTTACGTTATTTTAAGTGTATTTGTTTATGTATTTTCATTCAAATTTACATTATTTTATGTGTATTTTGTGTATGTATTTCAATACAAATTTACCTAATTTTATGTGTATTTTGTATATTTATTTCCATACAAATTTAAAATATTTTTGTGTATTTTTGTATATAGTTTGATACAAATTTAGGTTATTTTATGTGTATTTTGTATATCTATTTTCATACAAATACACATTCTTTTTATGATATTTTGTTTATTTATTTTGACGCGAATTTACATTATTTAATGTGTATTTTGTATATATATGTTTATACGTATTTACATCATTTCATGTGTATTTTGTATAGTTTTAAACAAATTTATATTATTTAATGTGTATTTTGTATATATATATTTATACAAATACACATTCTTTTATTAGTATTTTGTTTATTTATTTTGATACTAATTTACATTATTTTATGTGTATTTTGTATACATTTTTTATACGTATTTACTTAATTTTATGTGTATTTTGTATATATATTTTTATAGAAATCTACCTTATTTCATGTGTATTCGTATATATATTTTGAAACAAATTTACATTGTTTATATGTATTTTGCATATCTATTTTTGTGTATTCTGTATTTATTTTTGTTATACATAGAATAATGTAAAATCGTATCAAAATAAGTACACAGAATATCAATAAAATAATTTAAATTTGTATGAAAATAAAGATGCAAAATACCCATAAAATAAAGCATTTTTTTTAAATACATATACAAAAATACACATAGAATAATTAAATATGTGTTAAAATTAATATACAAAATGCACATACAATAAGGTAAGTTTGTATTGAAATAAAAACGCAAAATACACATAACAGTGTAAATTTGTTTCAAAATATATATACGAATACACATAAAATAACGTTGATTTCTATAGGAATATATATACAAAATACACATGAAATGATGTAAATACGTATAAAAATATATATACAAAATACACATTAAATACTGTAAATTCGCGTCAAAATAAATAAACAAAATATCAATAAAAGAATGTGTATTTGTATGAAAATAAATATACAAAATACACATAAAATTAGGTAAATTTGTATTGAAATACATATACAAAATACACATAAAATAATGTAAATTTGAATGAAAAGACATAAACAAATACACTTAAAATAACGTAAATTTGTATAAAAATATATACAAAACACAAATAGAATAATGTAAAATCGTATCAAAATAAATACACAGAATATTAATAAAATAATGTAAATTTGTATGAAAATAAAGAGGCAAAATACCCATAAAATAACGCATTTTTTATTTATTTATAAAAATATATTACCAAAATACACATAAAAAAATTAAATTTGAATTAAAATAAATATATAAAAACACATACAATAAGGTAAATTTGTATTGAAATAGATATGCAAAATACATATAAAACAATGTAAATTTGTTTCAAAATATATATACGAATACACATAAAATAACGTAGATTTCTATAAAAATATATATACAAAATACACATAAAATGAAGTAAATACGTATAAAAAAATGTATACAAAATACAATAATGTAAATTCGTATCAAAATAAATATACAAAATACCAATAAAAGAATGTGTATTTGTATAAATATAAATATACAAAATACACATAAAATAACGTAAATTTATATAAAGCTATATACAAAAATACACAGAAGTATTTTAATTTGTATGAAAATAGATATACAAAATAAGGTAAATTCGTTTCAAATTCAATAAACAAAATTCAGATAAAAGAAAGTATATTTGTAGAAAAAATAAATATACAAAATACACATAAAATAACGAAAATTTGTTTGAAAATATTTAAAAAAATAAACAAAAATAATTTCAATTTGTATGAAAATAAATATACAAAATACACATGTATTTTGTATATCTATTTTCACACAAATTTAATTACTTCTGTGTATTTTTGCATATAGTTTTATATAAATTTACGTTATTTTATTTGTATTTTGTATATTTATATTTATACAATACACATTCTTTTATTAGTATTTTGTTTATTTATTTTGATACGAGTTTACATTATTTTATGTGTATTTTGTATACCTTTTTATACGTATTTACTTCATTTTATGTGTATTTTGTATATTTATTTTCATAGAAATCTACGTTATTTTATGTGTATTCGTATATATATTTTGAAAAAAATTTACATGGTTTTATATGTATTTTGCATATCTATTTCAATACAAATTTACCTTATTGTATGTGCATTTTGTATATTTATTTTAATACAAATTCAAATATTTTATGTGTGTCTTGGTATAAATATTTTTATAAAAAATGCGTTATTTTATGGGTATTTTGCATCTTAATTTTCATACAAATTTACATTATTTTATTAATATTCTGTGTATTTATTTTGATACGATTTTATATTATTCTATTTGTGTTTTATATATATATTTTTATACATATTTACATTATTTAATGTGCATTTTTTATATATTTTATACAAATTTACGTTATTTTAAGTGTATTTGTTTATATATTTTCATTCAAATTTACATTATTTTATGTGTATTTTGTAAATGTATTTCAATACAAATTTACCTAATTTTATGTGTATTTTGTATATTTATTTTCATACAAATTAAAATTATTTTTGTGTGTTTTTGTATATAGTTTTATACAAATTTAGGTGATTTTATGTGTATATTGTATATCTATTTTCATACAAATACACATTCTTTTATTGATATTTTTTTTATTTTTATATATATATTTTTATACGTGTTTACATCATTTGATGTGTATTTTGTATATATATTTCTATAGAAATCTACGTTGATTTATGAGTATTCGTATATAGATTTTGAAATAAATTTACACTGTTTTATGTGTATTTTGCATATTTTTTCAATACAAATTTACCTTATTGTATATGCATTTTGTATATTAATTTTAATACAAATTTAATTATGATATGTGTATTTTTGTATATGTATTTTATAAAATATGCTTTAATTTATGGGTATTTTGCATTTTTATTTTCATACAAATTTACATTATTTTATTTATATTCTGTTTATTTTTTTTAAACAATTTTACATTATTCTATGTGTATTTTGTATATCTATTTTTATACGTATTTACTTAATTTATGTGTATTTTGTATATATATTTTTATAGAAATCTACGTTATTTTATGTGTATTCGTATATATATTTTGAAACAAATTTACATTGTTTTATATGTATTTTTGCATATCTCTTTCAATACAAGTTTACCTTATTGTATGTGCATTTTGTATATTTACTTCAATACAAATTTAAATATTTTATGTGTATTTTGGTATATATATTTTTATAAGAAATGCGCTATTTGATGGGAATTTTGCATCTTTATTTTCATACAAATTTACATTATTTTATTAATATTCGGTGTATTTATTTTGATACGATCTCACATTATTCTATTTGTTTTTTGTATATATTTTTTATACATATTTACATTATTTAATGTGTATCTTGCATATATATTTCATACAAATTTATTATCTATTATTTATTTTCATACAAATACACATTCTTTTCATGATATTTTGTTTATTTATTTTGACACGAATTTACCTAGATATGTATTTTGTATATATATTTTTATACGTATTTACATAATTTCATGTGTATTTTGTATATATATTTCTATAGAAATCTACGTTATTTTATGTGTATTCGTATATATATTTTGAAACAAATTTACTTTGTTTTATATGTATTTTTGAATATCTCTTTCAATACATATTTACCTTACTGTATATGCATTTTGTATATTTATTTCAATACAAATTTAAATATTTTATGTGTATTTTGGTATATATATTTTTATAAAAAATGCGCTATTTTATGGGAATTTTGCATGTTTCTTTTCATACAAATTTAAATTATTTTATTGATATTCTGTGTATTTATATTGATAGGATTTAACATTATTCTATTTCTTTTTTGTATATATTTTTTTATACACATTTACATTATTTAATGTGTATCTTGCATATATGTTTTATACAAATTTACGTTATTCTAAGTGTATTTGTTTATATATTTTCATTCAAATTTACATTATTTTATGTGTATTTTGTATATGTATTTCAATACAAATTTACCTAATTTTATGTGTATTTTGTATATTTCTTTTCATACAAATTTTAAATATTTTTGTGTATTTTTGTATATAGTTTTATACAAATTTAGGTTATTTTATGTACGCATTTACAATATTTAATGTGTGTTTTGTATATATATTTTTATGCAAATTTAATTTATTTTATGTGCATTTTTGTACATATATTTTTTTTAGAAATTTGCGTTATTTTATGTGTATTTGTATATGTTTTCTCATACAAATTAACATTATTTTATTGTTATTTTGTTTATTTATTTTAATACGAATGAAAATAGATATACAAAATATACATAAAATAAACTAAATTTGTATTAAAATATATATACAAAATACATAAAATAATGTAAATTTGTATCAAAATATTTTAACAGATGCGCATAAAATAACGTAAATTTGTTTTAAAATATACAAAATACACATTAAATAATGTAAATATGTATACAAAAATATATACAAAACACAAATAGAATAATGTAAAATCGTATCAAAATAAATACACTGAATATTAATAAAACAATGTAAATTTGTAAGAAAATAAAGATGCAAAATACTTATTAAATAACGCATTTTTTTATAAAAATATATATACCAAAATACACATGAAAAAATTAATTTGTATTAAAAAAATATACAAAATACACATACAATAAGGTAAATCTGTATTGAAATAGATATGCAAAATACATATAAAACAATGTAAATTTGTTTCAAAATATATATACGAATACACATAAAATAACGTAGATTTGTATAAAAATATATATACAAAATACACATAAAATGAAGTAAATACGTATAAGAAAATGTATACAAAATACACATAAAATAATGTAAATTCGTATCAAAATAAATAAACAAAATACCAATAAAAGAATGTGTATTTGTATAAATATAAATATACAAAATACACATAAAATAACGTAAATTTGTATAAAACTATATACAAAAATACACAGAAGTTATTAAATTCGTATGAAAATAGATATACAAAATACAGATAAAATAAGCTAAATTTGAGTTGAAATGTATATAGAAAATACATAAAATAATGTAAATTTGTATCAAAATATTTATAAAAATACATATAATAACGTAAATTTGTTTAAAATATATAAACAAAATACACATTAAGTAATGTAAATACGTATAAAAAATATGTACAAAATACACATATAATCATGTAATTCGTATCAAACTAAATAAACAAAATATCAATAAAATAATGTAAATTTGTATGAGAAAACATATACAAATACATATAAAATAACGCTAATTCCATAAAAATATATGTCCAAAAATGAACGTAAAATAAAGTAACTTTGGATAAAAATATATATACAAAACACACTTTAAATAATGTAAATGCGTACATAAAATAACCTAAATATGTATAAAACTATATACAAAAATACACAAAAATAATTTAAATTTGTATGAAAAGAAATATACAAAATACACATAAAATTAGGTTAATATCTATTGAAATACATTTACAAAATACATATAAAATAATGTAAATTTGAAAGAAAATATATAAACAAATACACATATAATAACGTAAATTTGTATGAAATATATAATCAAAATACACATTAAATAATGTATATATGTATAAAAAAATATATACAAAACACAAATAGAATAATGTAAAATCGTATCAAAATATATACACAGAATATTAATAAAATAATGTAAATTTATATGAAAATTAAGATGCAAAACCCCATAAAATAACGCATTTTTTTATAAAAAAAATTGATACCAAAATACACATAAAATATTTGAATTTGTATTAAAATAAATATACAAAATGCACATACAATAAGGTAAATTTGTATTGAAATAGATATGCAAAATACATATAAAATAATGTAAATTTGTTTCAAAATATATATACGAATACACATAAAATAACGTAGATTTCTATAAAAATACATATACAAAATACACATAATATTAAGAAAATACGTATAAAAAAATGTATACAAAATACACATAAAATAATGTAAATTCGTATAAATGTAAATAAACAAAATACCAATAAAAGAATGTGTATTTGTATAAATATAAATATACAAAATGCACATAAAATAACGTAAATTTATATAAAACTATATACATAAAATAACGCAAATTTCTATAAAAATATATGTACAAAATTGAACATAAAACAAATTTTCATAAAAATATATATACAAAACACACTTTAAATAATGTAAATGAGTATAAAAATATGTATACAAAATACCTATGAAATAATCTAAATTCGTATCGAGTTAAATTAAGAAAATAACAATAAAATAATGTAATTTTGGATGAAAATATATATACAAAATACACATAAAATAACCTAAATACAAATACAAATATACACATAAAATAATTTAAAATTGAATGAAATAAATATACAAAATAAACATAAAATAAGGTAAATTTGTAATGAAATATATGAAAAAATACACATAAAATAATATAAATTTGTATGAAAATATATATACAAATACGCATTAAATAACATGAATTTGTATAAAATTTGTATCAAAATATATACTTATACACACAATAAAATAACGCAATTTTTTCATGAAAATGTATATACAAAATACAGATAAAATAATTTAAATACGTAGAAAAATATATATACAAAAAAACACATAAAATAATGTAAATTTGTATGAAAATATATAAACAAATACACATAAAATAATGTAAATTTGGATAAAATATATATACAAAATGAACATTAAATAATGTAAATATGTATAAAAAAATATACAAAATACACATAGAATAATGTTAAATCGTATCAAAATAAATAAAGAGAATATCAATAAAATAATGTAAATTTGTATGAAAATAAAGATGCAAAATATCCATATAATAACGCATATTTGCATAAAAATATATATACAAAAATACATATAAAATAGTTAAATTTTATTAAAATAAATATACAAAATGCACGTACAATAAAGTAAATTTGTATTGAAATAGATATGCAAAATACACATCAATAATGTAAATTTGTATCAAAATATGTATACGAATACTCATAAAATAGAGTAAATTTCTATGAAAATATACATACAAAATAGATAAACAAAATACACATATAACTAGTTAAATTTGTATTTAAATACATGTACAAAAACACATAAAATAATGAAGATTTGTATTAAATGAAAACAAATACATTTTATATAAAATATATATACAAAATACACATAGAATAATGTAAAATCATATCAAAATAAATACACAGAATATCAATAAAATAATGTAAATTTGTATGAAAATAAAGATGCAAAATACCCATAAA
The DNA here is from genome assembly GCF_024679095.1 of Eriocheir sinensis. Classification (NCBI taxonomy): domain Eukaryota; kingdom Metazoa; phylum Arthropoda; class Malacostraca; order Decapoda; family Varunidae; genus Eriocheir; species Eriocheir sinensis. The sequence goes on along the minus strand of NW_026111587.1, from coordinate 294,490 downwards.
ATAAAGCATATTTTATAAAATACATATACAAAATACACATAGATTAATTAAATTTGTATTAAAATTAATATACAAAATGCACATTCAATAAGGTAAATCTGTATTGAAAAAATATGCAAAATACACATAAAATAATGTAAATTTGTTTCAAAATATATATACGAATACACATAAAATAACGCAGATTTCTATAGAAATATATATACAAAATATACTTGAAATAATGTAAATACGTATAAAAATATATATACAAAATACACATTAGATAATATTAATTCGTGTCAAAATAAATAAACAAAATATCATGAAAAGAATGTGTATTTGTATGAAAATAGATATACAAAATACACATAAAATAACCTAAATTTGTATAAAACTATATACAAAAATACACAAAATAATTTAAACTTGTATGATAATAAATATACAAAAACATATAAAACAGGTAAATTTGTATTGAAATACATATACAAAATACATAAAATAATGTAAATTTGAATGAAAATATATATATATAGACTTAAAATAACGTAAATTTGTATCAAATATATATACAAAAAAACATTAAATAATGTAAATATGTATAAAAAATATATACAAAACACAAAAAATAATGTAAAATCGTATCAAAATAAATACAAAAAATATTAATAAAATAATGTAAATTTGTATGAAAATTAAGATGCAAAATACCCATAAAATAACGCATTTTTTATAAAAATATATATACGAAAACACATAAAATATTTGATTTTATATTAAAATAAATAGATATACAAAATACACATAAAATAAGCTAAATTTGAATTGAAATATATATACAAAATACATAAAATAATGTAAATTTGTATCAAAATACCTATACAAATACACATATAATAACGTAAATTTGTATAAAAATATATAAACAAAAAACACATTAAATAATGTAAATACGTATAAAAAATTTTTAAAAAATACACAAATAATCATGTAATTCGTATCAAAATAAATAGACAAAATACCAATAAAATAATGTAAATTTCTATGAGAAAACATATACAAAATACACATAAATAACGCAAATATCAATAAAAATATATATAATATAATATATTTTTATCCATATTTAAAATATTTAATGTATATTTTGTATATATATATTTTATCCAAATTTAAGTGATTTTATATGTATTTGTTTATATATTTTCATACAAATTTTATGTGAGTTTTGTAAATGTATTTCAATACAAATTTGCCTAACTTTATGTGTATTTTGCATATCTATTTTCAAACAAATTTAAATTATTTTTGTGTATATTTGTATATATTTTTATACAAATTTTAGTTATTTTATTTGTTTTTTGTATATATATTTTCCTACAAATATACATTCTTTTATTGGAATTTTGTGTATTTAATTTTTTACGAATCTACATTATTTTATGTGTATTTTGTATATATATTTTTCTACGTATTTAAACTATTTTATATGTATTTTATATATACATTTTCATAAAAAAAATTACGTTATTTTATTGTGTGTATTCGTATATATTTTGAAACATTTTATACAAATTCATGTTATTTTATGTGTATTTGTATATATATTTTCATACAAATTTATATTATTTTATGTGTATTCTTACATATATTTTATTACAAATTTATCTTATTTTATGTTTATTTTGTATATTTATTTAATTTAATTTTAAATTATTTAATGTGTATATTTGTATTTGTATTTAGGTTATTTTATGTGTGTTTTCTATATATATTTTCATCCAAAATTACATTATTTTATTGTTATTTTCTTAATTTAACTCGATACGAATTTAGATTATTTCATAGGTATTTTGTATACATATTTTTATACTCATTTACATTATCTAATGTGTGTTTTGTATATATTTTTTTATGCAAACTAATTTTATGTGCATTTTTGTACATATATTTTTATAGAAACTTAAAACGTTATTTTATGTGTATTTTTTATATGTTTTCTCATACAAAATTACATTATTTAATTAGTTTTTTGTTTATTTATTTTGATACGAATGACTTGATTATTGGTGTATTTTGTAAATATTTTTTTATACGTATTTACATTATTTAATGTGTATTTTGTTTATATATATTTTTTACAAATTAACGTTATTATATGTGTATTTGTTAAAAATATTTTGAAACGAATTTACTTTATTTTATGTATTTTGTATATATATATCAATTCAAATTTAGCTTATTTTGTGTGTATTTTGTATATCTATTTTCATACAAATTTAATTACTTCTGTGTATTTTTGTATATAGTTTTATACAAATTTACGTTATTTTTTGTGCATTTTGTATATTTATATTTATACAAATACACATTCTCTTATTGGTATTTTGTTTATTTATATTTATACGAATCTACATTATTTTATGTGTATTTTGTATACATTTTTAATTCGTATTTACTTAATTTTATTTGTATTTTGTATATATATATTTATAGAAATCTACGTTATTTTATGTGTATTCGTATATATATTTTGAAAGAAATTTACATTGTTTTATATGTTTTTTGCATATCTATTTCAATACAAATTTACCTTATTGTATGTGCATTTTGTATATTTATTTTAATACAAATTCAAATATTTTATGTGTATTTTGGTATATATAATTTTTAAAAAAAGCGTTATTTTATAGGTATTTTGTATCTTAGTTTTCATACAAATGTACATTATTTTATTAATATTCTGTGAATATATTTTGATACGATTTTATATTATACTATTTGTGTTTTGTATATATTTTTTTTATACATATTTTCATTATTTAATGTGTATTTTATATATTTATTTTATACAAATTTACGTTATTTTAAGTGTATTTCTTTATAATTTCATTCAAATTTACATTATTTGAAATGTATTTTGTATATGTATTTCAATACAAATTTACCTAATTTTATGTGTATTTTGTATATTTATTTTCATACAAATTTAAATTATTTTTGTGTTTTTTTGTATATATACGAATACACATAAAATAAAGTAGATTTCTATAAAAATATATATACAAAATTCACATAAAATTAGGTAAATACGTATAAAAAAATGTAAACAAAATACACATAAAATAATATAAATTCGAAACAAAATAAATGAACAAAATACCAATAAAAGAATGTGTATTTGTATATATATATATATATATATATATATATATATATATATATATATATATATATATATATATATATATATATATATATATATATATATATATAAATATATATATATATATATATGTGAAAAATACACATACAAAATAAACATAAAATAAGGTAAATTTGTAATGAAATATATGTACAAAATACACATAAAATAATGTAAATTTATATGAAAATATATATACAAATACATATAAAATACTATGAATTTGTATAAAATTATATATTCAAAATAAATATTAAATAATGTAAATGCGTATAAAAATATATGTAAGAAGTACATATAAAATAATGTAAATTAGTATCAATATAAATCAACAAAATACCAATAAAATAATATATATTTGAATGACAATAGATTTACAAAATACACATAACATAACTAAAATTTGTATTGAAATAAATACAAAAATACATAAAAATAATTTGAGTTTGTATGAAAATAGATATTCAAAATACACATAAAACTAGATAAATTTCTTTTGAAATATATATACAAAATACCCATAAAATATTGTAAATTTGTGTCAGAATATATAAACAAATACACATAAAATAACGTAAATTTGTTTGAAAAATATATATACAAAATACACATAGAATAATGTCAAATCGTATCAAAATGAATGAGCAGAATCTCAATAAAATAACGTAAATTTGTATGAAAATAAAGATGCAAAATACCCATAAAATAAAGCATATTTTTATAAAAATACATATACAAAAATACACATAGAATAATTAAATTTGTATTAAAATTAATATACAAAATGCATATACAATAAGGTAAATTTATATTGAAAAATATGCAAAATACACATAAAAGTATAAATTTGTTTAAAAATCTATATACGAATACGCATAATATAACGTAGATTTCTATAGAAATATATATACAAAATACACATGAAATGATGTAAATACGTATAAAAATATATATACAAAATACACATTAAATAATTTAAATTCTCGTCAAAATAAATAAACAAAATATCAATAAAAGAATGTGTATTTGTATGAAAATAGATATACAAAATACTCATAAAATAACCTAAGTTTGTATAAAACTATATAAAAAAATACACAAAAATAATTTAAATTTGTATGAAAATAAATATACAAAATACACATAAAATTATTTTGTATATCTATTTTATACAAATGTACGTTATTTTATGTGAATATGTTTTCATTTCATACAAATTTACATTATTTTATGTGTATTTTGTACATGTTTTTAAATACAAATTTAACTAATTACATATTTTTTATAAAAATACATATACAAAAATACACATAGATTAATCAAATTTGTATTAAAATTAATATACAAAATGCACATACAATAAGGTAAATTTGTATTGAAAAAATATGCAATATACACAGAAAACAATGTAAATTTGTTTCAAAATATATATTCGAATACACATAAAATAACGCAGATTTCTATAGAAATATATATACAAAATACACTTGAAATAATGTAAATACGTATAAAAATATATATACAAAATACACATTAAATAATGTTAATTCGTGTCAAAATAAATAAACAAAATATCATGAAAAGAATGTGTATTTGTATGAAAATAGATATACAAAATACACATAAAATAACCTAAATTTGTATAAAACTATATACAAAAATACACAAAAATAATTTAAACTTGTATGAAAATATATATACAAAAAACATATAAAAATAGGTAAATTTGTATTGAAATACATATACAAAATACACATAAAATAATGTAAATTTGAATAAAAATATATAAACATATAGACTTAAAATAACGTAAATTTGTATCAAATATATATACAAAAAAACATTAAATAATGTAAATATGTATAAAAAAAATATATACAAAACACAAATAAAATAATGTAAAATCGTATCAAAATAAATACAGAAAATATTAATAAAATAATGTAAATTTGTATGAAAACTAAGATGCAAAATACCCATAAAATAACGCATTTTTTATAAAAATATATATACGAAAAAAATAAAATATTTGATTTTGTATTAAAATAAATAGATATACAAAATACACATAAAATAAGCTAAATTTGAATTGAAATATATATACAAAATACATAAAATAATGTAAATTTGTATCAAAATACCTATACAAATACACATATAATAAAGTAAATTTGTATAAAAATATATAAACAAAATACACATTAAATAATGTAAATACGCATAAAAAATGTAAAATACACAATAATCATGTAATTCGTATGAAAATAAATAGACAAAATACCAATATAATAATGTAAATTTCTGAGAAAACATATACAAAATACACATAAATAATGCAAATATCAATAAAATATATATAATATAATATATTTTTATACATATTTAAAATATTTAATGTATATTTTGTATATATATATTTTATCCAAATTTACGTGATTTTATATGTATTTGTTTATATGTTTTCATACAAATTTACATTATTTTATGTGAGTTTTGTATATGTATTTCAATACAAATTTGCCTAACTTTATGAGTATTTTGCATATCTATTTTCAAACAAATTTAAATTATTTTTGTGTATTTTTGTATATATTTTTATACAAATTTTAGTTATTGTATTTGTTTTTTGTAAATATATTTTCCTACAAATATACATTCTTTTATTGGAATTTTGTGTATTTAATTTTTTACGAATTTACATTATTTTATAAGTATTTTGTATATATATTTTTCTACGTATTTAAACTATTTTATGTGTATTCTATAGACACATTTTCATAAAAATTTACGTTATTTTATTGTGTGTATTCGTAAATATTTTGAAACATTTTATACAAATTCATGTTATTTTATGTGTATTTGTATATATATTTTCATACAAATTTATATTATTTTATGTGTATTCTTACATATATTTTATTACAAATTTACCTTATTTTATGTTTATTTTGTATATTTATTTAATTCAATTTTAAATTATTTAATGTGTATATTTGTATTTGTATTTAGGTTATTTTATGTGTGTTTTCTATATATATTTTCATCCAAAATTACATTATTTTATTGTTATTTTCTTAATTTAACTCGATATGAATTTAGATTATTTCATAGGTATTTTGTATACATATTTTTATACTCATTTACATTATCTAATGTGTGTTTTGTATATATTTTTTTATGCAAATTAATTTTATGTGCATTTTTGTACATATATTTTTATAGAAACTTAAAACGTTATTTTATGTGTATTTTGTATATGTTTTCCCATACAAATTTACATTATTTAATTAGTTTTTTTTTTTATACGAATGACTTGATTATTGGTGTGTTTTGTAAATATATTTTTTATACGTATTTACATTACTTAATTTGTATTTTGTTTATATATTTTTTTTACAAATTAACGTTATTATATGTGTATTTGTTAAAAATATTTTGAAATGAATTTACTTTATTTTATGAATTTTGTATATATATTTCAATTCAAATTTAGCTTATTTTGTGTGTATTTTGTATATATTTTCATACAAATTTAATTACTTCTGTGTATTTTTGTATATAGTTTTATATAAATTTACGTTATTTTATGTGAATTTTGTGTATTTATATTTATACAAATACACATTCTCTGATTGGTATTTTGTTTATTTATATTTATACGAATTTACATTATTTTATGTGTATTTTGTATACATTTTTGATTCGTATTTACTTAATTTTATTTGTATTTTTTATATATATATTTATAGAAATCTACGTAATTTTCTGTGTATTCGTTTATATATTTTGAAACAAATTTACATTGTTTTATATGTTTTTTGCATATCTATTTCAATACAAATTTACCTTATTGTATGTGCATTTTGTATATTTATTTTAATACAAATTCAAATATTTTATGTGTATTTTGGTATATATAATTTTATAAAAAATGCTTTATTTTATAGGTATTTTGCATCTTAGTTTTCATACAAATGTACATTATTTTATTAATATTCTGTGTATATATTTTGATACGATTTTATATTATACTATTTGTGTTTTGTATATATTTTTTTATACATATTTTCATTATTTAATGTGAATTTTTTATATGTATTTTATACAAATTAACGTCATTTTAAGTGTATTTGTTTATATAATTTCATTCAAATTTACATTATTTTAAGTGTATTTTGTATATGTATTTCAATACAAATTTACCTAATTTTATGTGTATTTTGTATATTTATTTTCATACAAATTAAAATTATTTATGTGTTTTTTTGTATATACATATAGAGTAAATTTCTATGAAAATATATATTCAAAATACATATAAAATTATGTAAATAAGTATAAAAATATATATATCAAATACACCTAAAAAAATGAAAATTCGTATCAAAATAAATAAACAAAATTCCGATAAAAGAACGTATATTTGTAGGAAAATAAATATACAAAATACACATAAAATTACGAAAATCTGAATAAAAATATATACAAAAAAACAAAAAAATAAATTTCAATTTGTATGAAAATAGATATACAAAATACACATATAATTAGTTAAATTTGTATTTAAATACATGTACAAAATACACATAAAATAGTGTAAATTTGTTTGAAATGAAGACAAATTCACATAAAATAACGTACATTTGTATAAAATAGATATTCAAAATATACATAGAATAATGTAAAATCGTATCAAAATAAATACACAGAATATCAATAAAATAATGTAATTTTGTATGAAAATAAAGATGCAAAATACCCATAAAATAAAGCATATTTTTTTAAAAATACATATACAAGAATACACATAGAATAATTAAATTTGTATTAAAATTAATATACAAAATGCACGTATAATAAGGGAAATTTGTATTGAAAAAATATACAAAATGCACATAAAACAATGTATATTTGTTTCAAAATATATATACGAATACACATAAAATAACGTATATTTCTATAGAAATATATGTAAAAATACACATGAAATTACGTAAATACGTATAAAAATATATATACACAATACACATAAAATAATGTAAATTCGCATCAAAATAAATAAACAAAATATCAATAAAAGAATGTGTATTTGTATGAAAATAAATATATACAAAATACACATAAAATATTGTAAATTTGTATAAAACTCTATTAAAAAAATACACAAAAATAATTTAAATTTGTATAAAAATATATATACAAAATACACATAAAACTAGTTAAATTTCTATTGAAATACATATACAAAATACACATAAAATAATGTAAATTTGAATGAAAATATATAAACAAATACACTTAAAATAACGTAAATTTGTATGAAATATATATAGAAAAAACACATTAAATAATGTAAATATGTATAAATAAATATATACAAAACACAAATAGAATAATGTAAAATAGTATCAAAATAAATACACAGAATATTAATAAAATAATGTAAATTTGTATGAAAATAAAGATGCAAAATACCCATAAAACAACGCATTTTTTATGAAAATATATATACCAAAATACACATAAAATATTTAAATTTGTATTACAATAAATATACAAAATGCACATACAATAAGGTAAATTTGTATTGAAATAGATATGCAAAATACACATAAAACAATGTAAATTTCTTTCAAAATATATATTCGAATACACATAAAATAACGTAGATTTCTATAAAAATATATATACAAAATACACATAAAATGAAGTAAATACGTATAAGAAAATGTATACAAAATACACATAAAATAATATAAACTCGTATCAAAATAAATAAACTAAATGCCAATAAAAGAATGTTTACTTGTATAAATATAAATATACAAAATACACATAAAAATAACGTAAAACTGTATAAAACTATATACAAAAATAAACAAAAATAATTAAATTTGGATGAAAATAGATATACAAAAGACACATAAAATAAGCTAAATTTGAATTGAAATAAATATAGAAAATACATAAAATAATGTAAATTTGTATCAAAATATATATTCAAATACACATATATTAAAATTAATATACAAAATGCGTATATAATAATGTAAATTTGTATTGAAAAAATATGCAACATACACGTTTACTCATACAAATTTATATTATTTTATTGGTATTTTGTTTATTTATTTTGATACGAATTACATGATTATATGTGTATTTTGTACATATTTTTTTATACTTATTTACATTATTTAATGCGTATTTTGTTTATATATTTTCATACAAATTTACGTTATTATATGTGTATTTGTATAAATATTGTGATACAAATTTACTTTATTTCATGTATTTTGTATATATATTTCAATTCAAATTTAGCTTATTTTGTGTGTATTTTGTATATATTTTCATACAAATTTAATTACTTCTGTGTATTTTTGTATATAGTTTTATATAAATTTACGTTATTTTATGTGTATTTTGTATATTTATATTTATACAAATACACATTCTTTTAGTGCTATTTTGTTTATTTATTTTGATACGAATTTACATTATTTTATGTGTATTTTGTATACATTTTTTTATACGTATTTACTTCATTTTATGTGTATTTTGTATTATATTTTTATAGAAATCTACGTTATTATATGTGTATTCGTATATATATTTTGAAACAAATTTACATTGTTTTATATGTATTTTGCATATCTATTTCAATACAAATTTACCTTATTGTATGTGTTTTTTGTATATTTATTTTAATAGAAATTTAATTTTTTTATGTGTATTGTGGTATATATATTTTTATAAATAAAAAAATGCGTTATTTAATGGGTATTTTCCTTCTTTATTTTTATACAAATTTACATTATTTTATTAATATTCTGTGTATTTATTTTGATACGATTTTACATTATTCTATTTGTGTTTTGTACATATTTTTTTATACAAATTTACGTTATTTTAAGTGTATTTGTTTATGTATTTTCATTGAAATTTACATTATTTTATGTGAATTTTGTGTATGTATTTCAATACAAATTTACCTAATTTTATGTATATTTTGTATATTTATTTTCATACAAATTTAAAATATTTTTGTGTATTTTTGTATATAGTTTGATACAAATTTAGGTTATTTTATGTGTATTTTGTATATCTATTTTCATACAAATACACATTCTTTTATTGATATTTTGTTTATTTATTTTGACGCGAATTTTATGTGAATTTGTTTTCATTTCATACAAATTTACATTATTTTATGTGTATTTTGTACATGTATTTAAATACAAATTTAACTAATTATATGTGTATTTTGTATATCTATTTTCATACAAATTGAAATTTATTTTTTTGTTTTTTTTTGTATATATTTTTATTCAAATTTTCGTAATCTTATAAAAAAATTTATACCAAAATACACATAAAATATTTAAATTTGCATAGAAATAAATATACAAAATGCACATACAATAAGGTAAATTTGTATTGAAAGATATATGCAAAAATACATATAAAACAATGTAAATTTGTTTCAAAATATATATACGAATACACATAAAATAACGTAGATTTCTATAAAAAATATATACAAAATACACATAAAATGAGGTAAATACGTATAAAAAAATGTATTCAAAAACATATAAAATAATGTAAATTCGTATCAAAATAAATAAACAAATATAATAAAAGAATGTGTATTTGTATAAATATAAATATACAAAATACACATAAAATGACGTAAATTTATATAAAACTATATTTGTATAAAAAACAATACCCATCAAATAACGCATTTATAAAAATATATATACCAAAATACACATCAAAAAATTAAATTTGTATTAAAATAAATATACAAAAAACACATACAATAAGGTAAATTTGTATTGAAATAGATATGCAAAATACATATAAAACAATGTACATTTGTTTCAAAATATATATACGAATACACATAAAATAACGTAGATTTCTATAAAAATATATATACAAAATACACATAAAATGAAGTAAATACGTATAAAAAAATGTATACAAAAAACACATAAAATAATGTAAATTCGTATCAAAATAAATAAACAAAATACCAATGAAAGAATGTGTATTTGTATAAATATAAATATACAAAATACACATAAAATAACGTAAATTTATATAAAACTATATACAAAAATACACAGAAGAAATTAAATTTGTATGAAAATATATACGTAATACACACAAAATAAGCTAAATTTGAATTGAAATATATATACAAAATACATGAAATAAAGTAAATTTGTATCAAAATATTTATACAAATACACATATAATAACGTAAATTTGTATGAAAATATATAAACAAAATACACATTAAATAATGTAAATACGTATAAAGAAATATGTACAAAATACACATATAATCATGTAATTCGTATCAAAATAAATAAACAAAATACTAATAAAATAATATAAATTTGTATGAGTAAACGTGTATGTTGCATATTTTTTCAATACAAATTTACCTTATTATATACGCATTTTGTATATTAATTTTAATATATGTGTATTTCAATATATATTTTGATACAAATTTACATTATTTTATGTATTTTCTATATTTATTTCAATTTAAATTTTTTGAATAGAGTTTTATTTTATGTGTATTTTGTATATCTGTTTTCATACAAATACATATTCTTTTATTGATATTTTGTTTATATATTTTGATGCGAATTTACATTATTTAATGTGTATTGTGTATATATATTTTTATACGTATTTACGTCATTTCATGTGTATTTTGTATATATATTTCTATAGAAATATACGTTATTTTATGTGTATTCGTATATATATTTTGAAACAAATATACATTGTTTTATGTGCATTTTGTATATTTTTCAATACAAATTTACCTTATTGTACGTTCATTTTGTATATTAATTTTAATACAAATTTAATTGTTCTATGTGTATTCTTGTATATGTATTTAAAAAAATATGCTTTATTTTATGGGTATTTTGCATCTTTATCTTCATACAAAATTACATTATTTTATTGATATTCTGTGTATTTATTTTGATACGATTTTACATTATTCTATGTATATTTTGTATATCTATTTTATTCAAATGTACGTTATTTTATGTGAATTTGTTTTCATTTCATACAAATTTACATTATTTTATGTGTATTTTGTACATGTATTTAAATACAAATTTAACTAATTATATGTGTATTTTGTATATCTATTTTCATACAAATTGAAATTTATTTTTTTGTTTTTTTGTATATATTTTTATTAAAATTTTCGTAATTTTATGTGTATTTTGTATATTTATTTTCCTACAAATATATGTTCTTTTATCGGAATTTTGTTTATTTATTTTGATACGAATTTTCATTTTTTAGGTGTATTTGATATATATATTTTTATACTTATTTACATAATTTTATATGTATTTTCAATATATATTTTCATAGAAATTTACTCTATATGTATATACAAAAAAACACATAAATAATTTAAATTTGTATGAAAATAAATATACAAAATACACATAAAATAAGGTAAATTTGTATTGAAATACATATACAAAATACACTTAAAATAATGTAAATTTGAATTAAATTATATAAACAAATACACTTAAAATAACGTTAATTTGTATAAAATATCTATAAAAAATACACATTAAATAATGAAAATATATATAAAAAAATATATACAAAACACAAATAGTATAATATAAAATCGTATCAAAATATATACACAGAATATTAATAAAATAATGTACATTTGTATGAAAACTAAGGTGCAAAATACCTATAAAATAACGCATTTTTTATAAAATTATATATACCAAAATACACATAAAATATTTGAATTTGTATTAAAATAAATATACAAAATGCACATACAATAAGGTAAATTTGTATTGAAATAGATATGCAAAAAACATATAAAACAATGTAAATTTGTTTCAAAATATATATACGAATACACATAAAATAACGTAGATTTCTATAAATATATGTATACAAAATACAAATAAAATTAAGTAAATACGAATCAAAAATGTATACAAAATACACATAAAATAATGTAAATTCGTATAAATATAAATAAACAAAATACCAATAAGAGAATGTGTATTTGTATAAATATAAATATACAAAATGCACATAAAATAACGTAAATTTGTATAAAACTATACACAAAAATACACAGAAGAATTAAATTTGTATGAAAATAGATATACAAAATACACAAAATAAGCTAAATTTGAATTGAAATATATATACAAAATACATAAAATAAAGTAAATTCGTTTCAAAATATTTTTAACAAATACACATATAATAACGTAAATTTGTAAAAAAAATATATAAACAAAATACACATTAAGTAATGTAAATACGTATAAAAAATTTTTTACAAAATACACAAATAATCAAGTCATTCGTATCAAAATAAATAAACAAAAAACTAATTAAATAATGTAAATTTGTATGAGAAAACATTTACAAAATACACATAAAATAACGTTTTAAGTTTCTATAAAAATATATGTACAAAAATGCACAAAAAATTAGTTTGCATAAAAAAATATATACAAAACACATATTAGATAATGTAAATGAGTATAAAAATATGTATACAAAATACCTATGAAATAATCTAAATTCGTATCGAGTTAAATTAGGAAAATAACAATAAAATAATGTAATTTTGGATGAAAATATATATAGAAAACACACATAAAATAGCCTAAACACAAATACAAATATACACATTAAATAATTTAAAATTGAATTAAATAAATATACAAAATAAACATAAAATAAGGTAAATTTGTAATAAAATATATGTAAGAATACACATAAAATAATATAAATTTGTATGAAAATATATATACAAATACACATAAAATAACATGAATTTGTATAAAATTTGTTCCAAAATATATACGAATACACACAATAAAATAACGTAAATTTTTATGAAAATGTATATATAAAATACACATAAAATAGTTTAAATACGTAGAAAAATATATATACAAAATACACATAAAATAATGTAAATTCGTAAAAAATTAAATACACAAAATTCCAATAAAAGAATGTATATTTGTAGGAAAATGATATACAAAAACAAATAAAATAACTAAAATTTGTATAAAAATATACAAAAATACACAAAAATAATTTAAATTTGTTTGAAAATAGATATGCAAAATACACATAAAGTTAGGCAAATTTGTATTGAAATACATATACAAAACTCACATAAAATAATGTAAATTTGTATGAAAATATATAAACAAATACATATAAAATCACGTAAATTTGGATAAAATATATATATACAAAATATACATTAAATATTTTATATATGTATAAAAATATATTATATTATATATATTTTTATTGATATTTGCGTTATTTATGTGTATTTTGTATATGTTTTCTCATAGAAATTTACATTATTTTATTGGTATTTTGTCTATTTATTTTGATACGAATTACATGATTATTTGTGTATTTTTTACATTTTTTTATACGTATTTACATTATTTAATGTGTATTTTGATTATATACTTTTATACAAATTTACGTTATTATATGTGTATTTGTATAGGTATTTTCATACAAATTTACATTATTTTATGTATTTTGTATATATATTTCAATTCAAATTTAGCTTATCTTATGTGTATTTTGTATATCTATTTATTTTAATACAAAATCAAATATTTTATGTTTTTTCGTATATATATTTTAATAAAAAATGCGTTATTTTATGGGTATTTTGCATCTAAATTTCAGACAAATTTACATTATTTTATTAATATTTTCTGTATTTATTTTGATACGATTTTACATTATTTTATTTGTGTTTTGTATATATTTTTTTATACATATTTACATTATTTAATGTTTTTTTTTGTATATATATTTGATACATATTTACGTAATTTTAAGTCTATATGTTTATATATTTTCATTCAAATTTACATTATTTTAAGTGTATTTTGTATACGAATTTACATTGTTTTATATGTACTTTGTATATATATTTTTATAAGCATTTACATTATTTAATATTTATTTTGAATATATATTTTTATACAAATTCATGGTATTTTATGTGTATTTGTACATATATTTTCATATAAATTTACATTATTTTATGTGTATTTTGTACATATATTTTATTACAAATCTACCTTATTTTATTTTATTTTGCATGTGTATTTTGTATATTTATATTTATCCAAATACTCATTCTTTTATTGGTATTTTGTTTATTTATTTTAATTCGAATTTACATTATTTTATGTGTATTTTGTATACATTTTTTTATACGTATTTACTTAATTTTATGTGTATTTTGTATATATATTTTTATAGAAATCTACGTTATTTTATTTGTATTCGTATATATATTTTGAAACAAATTTACATTGTTTTATATGTATTTTTGCATATCTCTTTCATTAAAATTTACCTTATTGTATGTGCATTTTGTATATTTATTTCAATACAAATTTAAATATTTTATGTGTATTTTGGTATATATATTTTTATAAGAAATGCGCTATTTTATGGGAATTTTGCATCTTTATTTTCATACAAACTTACATTATTTTATTTTCATAGAAATTTACTCTATTTTATGAGTATTCGTATATATATTTTGATACAAATTTACATTATTGATGTGTATTTTGCATATCTATTTCAATACAAATTAACTTTATAGTACGTGCATTTTGTATATTCATTTTAATACAAATTTAATTATTTTATATGTATTTTTGTATATATTTTTTTATGCAAATATGCGTTATTATATGGATATTTTGCATTTTTTTTTCATACAAATTTACATTATTTTATTGATATTCTGTTTATTTATTTTGATACGTTATTTTATTGTGTGTATTCGTATATATTTTGATACAAATTTTATACAAATTCTTGTTATTTAATGTGTATTTGTATATATGTATTTTGATACAAATTTATATTATTTTATGTGTATTTTTACATATATTTCATTACAAATTTACCTTATTTTATGTTTATTTTGTATATTTATCTCATTCAATTTTAAATTATTTTATGTGTATATTTGTATTTGTATTTAGGTTATTTTATGTGTATTTTCTATATATATTTTCATCCAAAATTACATTATTTTATTGGTATTTTCTTAATTTAATTCGATACGAATTTAGATTATTTCATAGGTATTTTGTATACATATTTTTATACTCATATTTTTTTTATACTCATATTTTTATGCAGATTTATTTGATGTGCATTTTTGTACATATATTTTCATAGAAATTTGCGTTATTTTATGTGTTTTTTGTATATGTTTTTTCATACAAATTTATATTATTTCATTGGTATTTTGTTTATTTATTTTGATACGAATTACATGATTATATGTGTATTTTGTACATATTTTTTATACGTATTTACATTATTTAATGTGTATTTTGTTTATATATTTTCATACAAATTTACCTTATTATATGTGTATTTGTATAAATATTTTCATACAAATTTACTTTATTTTATGTATTTTATATATATATATTTCATTTCAAATTTAGCTTATTTTGTGTGTATTTTGTATATCTATTTTCATACAAATTTAATTACTTTTGTGTATTTTTGTATATAGTTTTATGCAAATTTACGTTATTTTATGTGTATTTTGTATATTTATATTTTTACAAATACACATTCTTTTTTTGGTATTTTGTTTATTTATTTTGATACGAATTTACACTATTTTATGTGTAATTTGTATACATTTTTTTATACGTATTTACTTCATTTTATGTGTATTTTGCATATCTATTTTCAAACAAATTTAAATAATTTTTGTGTATTTTTGTATATATTTTTATACAAATTTTAGTTATTTTATTTGTTTTTTGTATATATATTTTCCTACAAATATACATTCTTTTATTGGAATTTTGTGTATTTATTTTGTTACGAGTTTACATTATTTTATGTGTATTTTGTATATATATTTTTCTACGTATTTAAATTATTTTATGTGTATTTTATATATACATTTTCATAAAAATTTACGTTATTTTATTGTGTGTATTCGTATATATTTTGAAACAAATTTTATACAAATTCATGTTATTTTATGTGTATTTGTATATATATTTTCATACAAATTTATATTATTTTATGTGTATTTTTACATATATTTTATTACAAATTTACCTTATTTTATGTTTATTTTGTATTTTTATTTCATTCAATTTTAAATTATTTAATGTGTTTATTTGTATTTGTATTTAGGTTCTTTTATGTGTGTTTTGTATATATATTTTCATCCAAAATTACATTAATTTATTGTTATTTTCTTAATTTAACTCGATACGCATTTAGATTATTTCATAGGTATTTTGTATACATATTTTTATACTCATTTACATATCTAATGTGTATTTTGTATATATATTTTTTATGCAAATTAATTTTATGTGCATTTTTGTACATATATTTTTATAGAAATTTGCGTTATTTTATGTGTATTTTGTATATGTTTTCTCATACAAATTGACATTATTTAATTAGTTTTTTGTTTATTTATTTTGATACGAATGACATGATTATTTGTGTATTTTGTACATATTTTTTGTATACGTATTTACATTACTTAATGTGTATTTTGTTTATATATTTTTATACAAATTTACGTTATTATATGTGTATTTGTTAAAAATATTTTGAAACAAATCTACTTTATTTTATGTATTGTGTATATATATTTTAATTCAAATTTAGCTTATTTTGTGTGTATTTTGTATATCTATTTTCATACAAATTTAATTACTTCTGTGTATTTTTGTATATAGTTTTATACAAATTTACGTTATTTTATGTGCATTTTGTATATTTATATTTATACAAATACACATTCTTTTATTGGTATTTTGTTTATTTATATTTATACGAATTTACATTATTTTATGTGTATTTTGTGTACTTTTTCTATTCGTATTTACTTAATTTTATGTGTATTTAGTATATATATTTTTATAGAAATCTACGTTATTATTTATTTTGATACGATTTTACGTTATTCTGTGTATTTTGTATATATATTTTTAGACATATTTACATTATTTAATGTATATTTTGTACATATATTTTATTGAAATTTACGTTATCTTATGTGTATTTGTTTATATATTTTCATACAAATTTACATTATTTTATGTGTATTTTGTATATGTATTTCAATAAAAATTTGCCTAATTTCATTTGTATTTTGCATATCTATTTTCAAACAAATTTAAATTATTTTTGTGTATTTTTGAATTATTTTTATACAAAATTTTTTTTTATTTGTATTTTGTATATATATTTTCCTACACACTTTTAGAGGAAATTTTGTTTATTTATTTTGATACGAATTGACATTATTTTATGTGTATTTTGTATATATATTTTTCAATGTATTTACATTATTTTATGTGTATTTTGTATATATATTTTCATAAAAATTTACGTAATTTTATTGTGTGTATTCGTATATATTTTGATAAAAATTTTCATTATTTTATGTGTTTTTTGCATATCTATTTCAATAAAAATCTACCTTATTGTATGTGTATTTTTTATATTTATTTTAATACAAATTTAATTATTTGATGTGTATTTTTGTATATATATTTTTTTAAATATGAGATATTTTATGGGTATTTTGCATTTTTAATTTTAAAAAATTTTACATTACGTACATATCTTTTATACGTATTTACATTATTTAATGTGTATTTTGTTTATATATTTTTAAACAAATTTACGTTATTATATGTGTATTTGAATATATATTTTGATACAAATTTACATTATTTTATGTATTTTCTATATTTATTTCAATTCAAATTTAGCTTATTTTATGTGTCTTTTGTATATCTATTTTCAAACAAATTTAATTATTTTTGTTTATTTTTGTATATAGTTTTATACAATTTTACGTTAATTTATGTGTATTTTGTATATTTATATTTATACAAGAAAACATTCTTTTATTGGCATTTAGTTTATTTATTTTGATACGAATTTACATTATTTTATGTGTATTTTGTATACATTTTCTTATACGTATTTACCTCATTTTATGTGTATTTTGTATATATATTTTATAGAAATCTACGTTATTTTATGTGTATTCTTATGTATATTTTGAAAAAAATTTACATTGTTTTATATGTATTTTGCATATCTATTTCAATACAAATTTACCTTATTGTATGTGCATTTTGTATATTTATTGTAATACAAATTTAAATATTTTATGTGCATTTTGGTATATATATTTTCATAAAAAATGCGTTGTTTTATGGGTATTTTGCATCTTTATTTTCATACAAATTTACATTATTTTATTAATATTCTGTGTATTTATTTTGATACTATTTTACATTATTCTATTTGTGTTTTGTATATATTTTTTATACATATTTACATTATTTAATGTGTATTTTCTATATATATTTCATACAAATTTTCGTTATTTTAAGTGTATTTGTTTATATATTTTTATTCAAATTTACATTATTTTATGTGTATTTTGTATATGTATTTCAATAGAAATTTACCTAATTTCATGTGTATTTTGTATATATATTTTATACAAATTTAAATTATATTTTTCGTATTTTTGTATAGAGCTTTATACAAATTTACAATATTTTATGTGTATTTTGAATATATATTTTCATACAAATACACATTCTTTTATTGATATTTTGTTTATCTATTTTGATGCGAATTTACATTATTTAATGTGAATTGTGTATATATATTTTTATACGTATTTACGTCATTTCATGTGTATTTTGTATATATATTTCTATAGAAATATACGTTATTTTATGTGTATTCGTATATATATTTTGAAACAAATATACATTGTTTTATGTGCATTTTGCATATTTTTTCAATACAAATTTACCTTATTGTACGTGCATTTTGTATATTAATTCTAATACAAATTTAGCTATTCTATGTGTATTTTTGGATATGTATTTTTATAAAAATATGCTTTATTTTATGGGTATTTTGCATCTTTATTTTCATACAAAATTACATTATTTTATTGATATTCTATGTATTTATTTTGATACGATTTTACATTATTCTATGTATATTTTGTATTTATATTATACCAATGTACGTTATTTTATGTGAATTTGTTTTCATTTCATACAAATCTACATTATTTTATGTGAATTTTGAACATGTATTTAAATACAAATTTAACTAATTATATGTGTAATTTGTATATCTATTTTCATAAAAATTGAAATTAATTTTGCGTATTTTTGTATATATTTTTATTCAAATTTTCGTAATTTTATGTGTATTTTGTATATTATTTTCCTACAAATATACGTTCCTTTATCGGAATTTTATTTATTTATTTTGATACGAATTTTCATTTTTTTTAGGTGTATTTGATATATATATTTTTATACTTATTTGCATAATTTTATATGTATTTTGAATATATATTTTCATAGAAATTTACTCTATATGTATAAGTATAGAAAATACACATGAAATAATCTAAATTAGTACCGAAATAAATGAACAAAATACCGATAAAATAATGTAATTTTGAATGAAAATATATATAGAAAATACACATAAAATAACGTAAATACAAATAAATATATACACATAAAATGATTTGAATTTGAATGAAAATAGATATAAAAATAAACTTAAAATAAGGCAAATTTATAATGAAATATATATACAAAATACACATAAATTAATGTAGATTTGTTTCAAAATATATATACGAATACACATAAAATAACGTAGATTTCTATAGAAATATATATACAAAATACACATGAAATGTTGTAAATACGTATAAAAATATATATACAAAATACACATTAAATAATGTAAATTCGTGTCAAAATAAATAATAAAAATATCAATAAAAGAATGTGTATTTGTATGAAAATACATATACAAAATACACATAAAATAACGTAAATTTGTATAAAACTATATATAAAAATACACAAACATAAGTTAAATTTGTATGAAAATAAATATACAAAATACACATAAAATAAGGTAAATTTGTAATGAAATACATATACAAATTACACATAAAATAATGTAAATTTGAATGAAAATATATAAACAAATACACTTAAATTAACATAAATTTGTATAAAATATATATAAAAAATACTCATTAAATAATGTAAATATGTATAAAAAATATATATACAAAACACAAATAGAATAATGTAAAATCGTATTAAAATAAATACACATAATGTAAATAAAATAATGTAAATTTGTATGAAAATAAAAATGCAAAATACCCATAAAATAACGCATTTTTTTATAAATATACAAAATTCACATGAAAGTATGTAAATACGAAAAAATATATATATACAAAATACACATTAAATAATGTAAATTCGCGTCAAAAAAAAAAAACAAAATGTCAATAAAAGAATGTGTATTTGTATGAAAATAAATATACAAAATACACATAAGATAACATAAATTTGTATAAAACTATATACAAAAATACACAAAAATAATTTAAATTTGTATGAAAATAAATATACAAAATACACCTAAAATTAGGTAAATTTGTATTGAAATACATATACAAAATACACATAAAATACTGTAAATTTGAATGAAAATATATAAATAAATACACTTAAAATACCGTAAATTTGTATAAAAAAAATATATACAAAACACAAATAGAATAATGTAAAATCGTATCAAAATAAATACACAGAATATTATTAAAATAATGTAAATTTGTATGAAAATAAAGAAGCAAAATACCCATAAAATAACGCATTTTTTTTAAATATATATACAAAAATACACAAAAAAATTTATTTGTATTAAAATAAATATACAAAATACACATACAATAAGGTAAATCTGTATTGAAATAGATATGCAAAATACATATAAAACAATGTAAATTTGTTTCAAAATATATATACGAATACACATAAAATAACGTAGATTTGTATAAAAATATATATACAAAATACACGTAAAATGAAGTAAATACGTATAAAAAAATGTATACAAAATACACATAAAATAATGTAAGTTCGTATCAAAATAAATAAACAATATACCAATAAAAGATTGTGTATTTGTATAAATATAAATATACAAAATACACATAAAATAACGTAAATTTGTATAAAACTATATACAAAAATACACAGAAGTAATTAAATTCGTATGAAAATAGATATACAAAATACAGATAAAATAAGCTAAATTTGAATTTAAATGTATATACAAAATACATAAAATAATGTAAATTTGTATCAAAATATTTATAAAAATACATATAATAACGTAAATTTGTTTAAAAATATATAAACAAAATACACATTAAGTAATGTAAATACGTATAAAAAATATGTACAAAATAAACATATAATCATGTAATTCGTATCAAACTAAATAAACAAAATAGCAATAAAATAATGTAAATTTGTATGAGAAAACATATACAAATACATATAAAATAACGCTAATTTCTATAAAAATATATGTCCAAAATTGAACGGAAAATAAATTAACTTTGGATAAAAATATATATACAAAACACACATTAAATAATGTAAATGCGTACATAAAATACCCTAAATTTGTATAAAACTATATACAAAAATACACAAATTTTTTTTTTATTTCTATGAAAAGAAATATACAAAATACACATAAAATTAGGTTAATTTCTATTGAAATACATATACAAAATACACATAAAATAATGTAAATTTGAAAGAAAATATATAAACAAATACACATATAATAACGTAAATTTGTATGGAATATATATACAAAATACACATTAAATAATGTAAATATGTATAAAAAAATATATACAAAACACAAATAGAATAATGTAAAATCGTATCAAAATATATACACAGAATATTAATAAAATAATGTAAATTTTTATGAAAATTAAGTTGCAAAATACATATAAAATAACGCATTTTTTATAAAATTATTGATACCAAAATACACATAAAATATTTGAATTTGTATCAAAATAAATATACAAAATGCACATACAGTAAGGTAAATTTGTATTGAAATAGATATGCAAAATACATATAAAACAATGTAAATTTGTTTCAAAATATATATGCGAATACACATAAAATAACGTAGATTTCTATAAAAATACATATACAAAATACACATAAAATTAAGTAAATACGTATAAAAAAATGTATACAAAATACACATAAAATAATGTAAATTCGTATAAATATAAATAAACAATATTGTAATAAAAGAATGTGTATTTGTATAAATATAAATATACAAAATGCACGTAAAATAACGTAAATTTATATAAAACTATATACATAAAATAACGTAAATTTCTATAAATATATATGTACAAAAATGAACATAAAATAAATTTGCATAAAAATATATATACAAAACACACATTAGATAATGTAAATGAGTATAAAAATATGTATACAAAATACCTATGAAATAATCTAAATTCGTATCGAATTAAATTAAGAAAATACCAATATAATAATGTAATTTTGGATGAAAATATATATAAAAAATACTCATAAAATAACCTAAATACAAATACAAATATACACATAAAATAATTTAAAATTGAATGAAATAAATATACAAAATAAACATAAAATAAGGTAAATTTGTCATGAAACATATGAAAAAATACACGTAAAATAATATAAATTTGTATGAAAATATAAATACAAATACACATTAAATAACATGAATTTGTATAAAATTTGTATCAAAATATATACTTATACACACAATAAAATAACGTAGTTTTTTATGAAAATGTATATACAAAATACACATAAAATAATTTAAATACGTAGAAAAATATATATACAAAAAACACATAAAATAATGTAAATATGTATGAAAATATATAAACAAATACACATAAAATAATGTAAATTTGGATAAAATATATATACAAAATGAACATTAAATAATGTAAATATGTATAAAAAAAATATATACAAAAAACACATAGAATAATGTTAAATTGTATCAAAATAAATAAAGAGAATATCAATAAAATAATGTAAATTTGTATGAAAATAAAGATGCAAAAAATCCATATAATAACGCATATTTGCATAAAAATATATCTACAAAAAGACATATAAAATAATTAAATTTGTATTAAAATAAATATACAAAATGAACGTACAATAAAGCAAATTTGTATTGAAATAGATATGCAAAATACACATTAATAATGTAAATTTGTATCAAAATATATATACGAATACTCATAAAATAGAGTAAATTTCTATGAAAATATACATACAAAAAAGATATACAAAATACACATATAACTAGTTAAATTTGTATTTAAATACATGTACAAAAAACACATAAAATAATGTAGATTTGTATGAAATGAAAACAAATACAATTTATATAAAATATATATACAAAATACACATAGAATAATGTAAAATCATATCAAAATAAATACACAGAATATCAATAAAATAATGTAAATTTGTATGAAAATAAAGATGCAAAATACCAATAAAATAAGGCATATTTTTATAAAAATACATATACAAAAATACACATAGATTAATCAAATTTGTATTAAAATTAATCTACAAAATGCACATACAATAAAGTAAATTTATATTAAAAAAATATGCAAAATACACATAAAACAATGTAAATTTGTTTCAAAATATATATACGAATACACATAAAATAACGCAGATTTCTATAGAAATATATATACAAAATACACTTGAAATAATGTAAATACGTATAAAAATATATATTCAAAATACACATTAAATAATGTTAATTCGTGTCAAAATAAATAAACAAAATATCATGAAAAGAATGTGTATTTGTATGAAAATAGATATACAAAATACACATAAAATAACCTAAATTTGTATCAAACTATATACAAAAATACACCAAAATATTTTAAATTTGTATGAAAATAAATATACAAAAACATATAACATTAGGTAAATTTGTATTGAAATACATATACAAAATACACATAAAATAATGTACATTTGAATGAAAATATATAAACATATAGACTTAAAATAACGTAAATTTGTATCAAATATATATACAAAAAACACATTAAATAATGTAAATATGTATAAAAAAATATATACAAAACACAAATAAAATAATGTATAATCGTATCAAAATAAATACAGAAAATATTAATAAAATAATGTAAATTTGTATGAAAATTAAGATGCAAAATACCCATAAAATAACGCATTTTCATAAAAATATATATACGAAAAAACATAAAATATTTGATTTTGTATTAAAATAAATAGATATACAAAATACACATAAAATAAGCTAAATTTGAATTGAAATATATATACAAAATACATAAAATAATGTAAATTTGTATCAAAATACTTATAAATACACATATAATAACGTAAATTTGTATAAAAATATATAAACAAAATACACATTATATAATGTAAATACGTATAAAAAAAATTTACAAAATACACAAATAATCATGTAATTCGTATCAAAATAAATAGACAAAATACCAATAAAAGAATGCAAATTTCTATGAGAAAACATATACAAAATACACATAAATAACGCAAATATTAATAAAAATATATATATTATATTTAAATATTTAAAATATTTAATGTATATTTTGTATATATATTTTATCCAAATTTACGTTATTTTATATGTATTTGTTTATATATTTTCATACAAATTTACATTATTTTATGTGAGTTTTATGTGTATTTCAATACAAATTTGCCTAACTTTAAGTGTATTTTGCATATCTATTTTCAAACAAATTTCAATTATTTTTGTGTATTTTTGTATATATTTTTATACAAATTTTAGTTATTTTATTTGTTTTTTGTATATATATTTTCCTACAAATATACATTCTTTTATTGGAATTTTGTGTATTTAATTTTTTACGAATTTACATTATTTTATGTGTATTTTGTATATATATTTTTCTACGTATTTAAATTATTTTATGTGTATTTTATATATACATTTTCATAAAAATTTACGTTATTTTATTGTGTGTATTCGTATATATTTTGAAACAAATTTCATACAAATTCATGTTATTTTATGTGTATTTGTATATATATTTTCATACAAATTTATATTATTTTATATGTATTCTTACATATATTTTATTACAAATTTACCTTATTTTATGTTTATTTTGTATATTTATTTCATTTAATATAATCAAATTTAAATTTATTTTAAATGCATTTTGTATATTAATTTTAATACAAATTTAATTATTCTATGTGTATTTTTCTATATGTATTTTTATAAAATATGCTTTATTTTATGGGTATTTTGCATCTTTATTTTCATACAAATTTACGTTATTTTATTGATATTCTGCTCATTCATTTTGATACGATTTGACATTATTCAATGTGTATTTTGTATATATTTTTCATACAAATTTACGTTATTTTATGTGTATTTGTTTATATATTTTGACACAAATTTACAATATTTTATGGGTATTTTGTATATATATTTCAAAAGAAATTTACCTAGTTTTATGTGTATTTTGAATATCTATTTTCATACAAACTCAAATTATTTTTATGTATTTTTGTATATATTTCAATACAAATTTTAGTTAGGTTATGTGTATTTTGTAAATCTATTTTCATTCAAATATATATTATTTTATTGGTATTTTGTTGATTTATATTGATACGAATTTACATTATTTTATATGTACTTTGTATATATATTTTTATACGCATTTACATTATTTAATATTCATGGTATTTTATGTGTATTTGTATATATATTTTCATATAAATTTACATTATTTTATGTGTATTTTGTACATATATTTCATTACAAATTTACCTTATTTTTTGTTTATTTTGTATGTGTATTTTGTACATTTATATTTATACAAATACACATTCTTTTATTGGTATTTTGTTTATTTATTTTGTTTCGAATTTACATTATTTTATGCGTATTTTGTTTACATTTTTTTATACGTATTTACTTAATTTTATGTGTATTTTGTATATATATTCTTATAGAAATCTACGTTATTTTATGTGTATTCGTACATATATTTTGAAACAAATTTACATTGTTTTATATGTACAATAAGGTAAATTTGTATTGAAATAGATATGGAAAATACATATAAAGCAATGTAAATTTGTTTCAAAATATGTATACGAATACACATAAAATAACGTAGATTTCTATAAAAATATATATACAAAATACACATAAAATGAAGTAAATACGTATAAAAAAATGTATACAAAATACACATAAAATAATGTAAATTCATCTCAAAATAAATAAACAAAAAACCAAGCAGAGAATGTATTTGTATATATAAATATACAAAATACACGTAAAATAACGTAAATTTATATAAAACTATATACAAAAATACACAGAAGTAATTAAATTTGTATGAAAATATATACAAAATACACACAAAATAAGCTAAATTTGAATTGAAATATATATACAAAATACATGAAATAAATTAAATTTGTATCAAAATATTTATACAAATACACATATAATAACGTAAATTTGTATGAAAATATATAAACAAAATACACATTAAATAATGTAAATACGTATAAAAAAATGTGTACAAAATACACATATAATCATGTAATTCGTATCAAAATAAATAAACAAAATACCAATAAAATAATATAAATTTGTATGAGTAAACGTGTATAAATATAAATGTACAAAATACACATACAAAATAAACATAAAATAAGGTAAATTTGTAATGAAATATATGTACAAAATACACATAAATGAATGTAAATTTATATGAAAATATATATACAAATACACATAAAATACCATGAATTTGTATAAAATTATATATTGAAAATAAATATTAAATAATGTAAATGCGTATATATAAAAAGTATATATAAAATAATGTAAATTCGTATCAATATAAATCAACAAAATACCAATAAAATAATATATATTTGAATGAAAATAGATTTACAAAATACACATAACATAACAAAAATTTATATTGAAATATATACAAAAATACATATAAATAATTTGAGTTTGTATGAAAATAGATATTCAAAATACACATAAAACTATGTAAATTTCTTTTGAAATACATATACAAAATACCCAGAAAATATTGTAAATTTGTTTCAAAATATATAAACAAATACACATAAAATAACGTAAATTTGTATGAAAAATATATACAAAATACACATAGAATAATGTCAAATCATATCAAAATGAATGAGCAGAATATCAATGAAATAACGTAAATTTTGTATGAAAATAAAGATGCAAAATACCCATAAAATAAAGCATATTTTTATAAAAATACATATACAAAAATACAAAAAGAATAATTAAATTTGTATTAAAATTAATATACAAAATGCATATACAATAAAATAAATTTGTATTGAAAAAATATGCAAAATACACATAAAAGTGTAAATTTGTTTAAAAATCTATATACAAATACACATATTATAACGTAGATTTCTATTGAAATATATATACAAAATACACATGAAATGATGTAAATACGTATAAAAATATATATACAAAATACACATTAAATAATTTAAATTCTCGTCAAAATAAATAAACAAAATATCAATAAAAGAATGTGTATTTGTATGAAAATAGATATACAAAATACTCATAAAATAACCTAAGTTTGTATAAAACAATATACAAAAATACACAAAAATAATTCAAATTTGTATGAAAATAAATATACAAAATACACATAAAATTAGGTAAATTTGTATTGAAATACATATACAAAATACACATAAAATAATGGAAATTTGAATGAAAATATATAAACATATACACTTAAAATAACGTAAATTTGTACAAAATATATATACAAAATACTAATTAAATAATGTAAATATGTATAAAAAAAATATATACAAAACACAAATAGAAAAATGTAAAATCGTATCAAAATAAATACACAGAATATTAATAAAATAATGTAAATTTGTATGAAAATAAAGATGCAAAATAGCCATAAAATAACGCATTTTTTATAAAAATATATATACCAAAATACACATAAAATATTAAAATTTGTATTAAAATAAATATAAAAAATGCACATACTGTAAGGTAAATTTGTATTGAAATAGATATGCAAAATACATATAAAACAATGTAAATTTGTTTCAAAATATATACGAATACACATAAAATAACGTTGATTTCTATAAAAATATATACAAAATACACATAAATTGAAGTAAATACGTATAAAAAAATGAATACAAAATACACATAAAAATCGTATCAAAATAAATAAACAAAATACCAGTAAAAGAATGTGTATTTGTATAAATATAAATATACAAAATACACATAAAATATCGTAAATATGTATAAAACTATATACAAAAATACACAGAACAAATACACATTCTTTTATTGGTATTTTGTTTATTTATTTTGTTTCGAATTTACATTATTTTATGTGTATTTTTTTAACATTTTTTTATACGTATTTACTTAATTTTATTTGTATTTTGTATATATATTTTTATAGAAATCTACATTATTTTATATGTATTCGTATATATATTTTGAAACAAATTTACATTGTTTTAAATGTATTTTTGCATATCTCTTTCAATAGAAGTTTACCTTATTGTATGTGCATTTTGTATATTTATTTCAATACAAATTTAAATATTTTATGTGTATTTTGGTATATATATTTTTATAAGAAATGCGCTATTTGATGGGAATTTTGTATCTTTATTTTCATACAAATTTACATTATTTTATTAATATTCGGTGTATTTATTTTGATACGATTTTATATTATTCTATTTGTTTTTTGTATATATATTTTTTTGTATTTTTGTATATAGTTTTATACAAATTTAGGTTATTTTATGTACGCCTTTACATTATTTAATGTGTGTTTTGTATATATATTTTTATGCAAATTTACTTTATTTTATGTGCATTTTTGTACATATATTTTTTTTAGAAATTTGCGTTATTTTATGTGTATTTGTATATGTTTTCTCATGCAAATTTACATTATTTTATTGCTATTTTGTTTATTTATTTTAATACGAATGAAAATAGATATACAAAATATACATAAAATAAACTAAATTTGTATTGAAATATATATACAAAATACATAAAATAATGTAAATTTGTATCAAAATATTTTAACAGATGCGCATAAAATAACGTAAATTTGTTTTAAAATATACAAAATACACATTAAATAATGTAAATATGTATGAAAAAATGTATACAAAGCACAAATAGAATAATGTAAAATCGTATCAAAACAAATACACAGGATATTAATAAAACAATGTAAATTTGTATGAAAATAAAGATGCAAAATACCCATTAAATAACGCATTTTTTATAAAAATATATATACCAAAATACACATGAAAAAATTAATTTGTATTAAAATAAATATACAAAATACACATACAATAAGGTAAATCTGTATTGAAATAGATATGCAAAATACATATAAAACAATATAAATTTGTTCCAAATATATATACGATTACACATAAAATAACGTAGATTTGTATAAAAATATATATACAAAATACACTTTAAATGAAGTAAATACGTATAAGAAAATGTATACAAAATACACATAAAATAATGTAAATTCGTATCAAAATAAATAAACAAAATACCAATAAAAGAATGTGTATTTGTATAAATATAAATATTCAAAATACACATAAAATAACGTAAATTTGTATAAAACTATATACAAAAATACACAGAAGTAATTAAATTCGTATGAAAATAGATATACAAAATACTGATAAAATAAGCTAAATTTGAATTGAAATGTATATACAAAATACATAAAATAATGTAGATTTGTATGAAAATATTTATAAAAATACATATAATAACGTAAATTTTGATACGATTCTACATTATTCTATTTGTGTTTTGTATATATTTTTTTATACATATTTACATGATTTAATGTGTATTTTGTATATATATTTCATACAAATTTACGTTATTATATGTGTATTTGTTTATATATTTTCTTTCAAATTTACATTATTATATGTGTATTTTGTATATGTATTTCAATACAAATTAACCTAATTTTATGTGTATTTTGTAAATTTCTTTTCATTCAAATTTAAATTATTTTTGTGTATTTTTGTATATAGTTTTATACAAATTAAGGTTATTTTATGTACGCATTTACATTATTTAATGTGTGTTTTGTATATATATATATATATATATATATATATATATATATATATATATATATATATATATATATATATATATATATATATATATATATATATATATATATATATATATATATATATATAAATATATATATATATATATATATATATATATATATATATATTTATCCATAGTTACTTTATTTTACGTTCATTTTTGTACATATATTTTTATAGAAATTAGCGTTACTTTATATGTATTTGTATATGTTTTCTCATACAAATTTACATTATTTTATTGATATTTTGTTTATTTAGTTTGATACGAATTAAATGATTTTATGTGTATTTTGTACATATTTTTTATACGTATTTACATTACTTAATGTGTATTTTGTTTATATATTTTTAAACAAATTTACGTTATTATATGTATTTTTATAAATATTTTGATACAAATTTACATTATTTTTTGTATTTTGTATATACATTTCAATTTAAATTTAGCTTATTTTATCTGTATTTTGTATACCTATTTTCATACGAATTTAATTACTTCTGTGTATTTTTGTATATAGTTTTATATAAATTTACGTTATTTTATGTGTATTTTGTATATTTATATTTATCCAAATACACATTCTTTATTGGTATTTTGTTTATCTATTTTAATTCGAATTTACATTATTTTATGTGTATTTTGAATACATTTTTTTATACTTATTTACTTCATTTAATGTTTGTATATATATTTTTTATAGAAATCTAAGTTATTTTATGTGTATTCGTATATATATTTTGAAACAAATTTACATTGTTTTATATGTATTTTGCATATCTATTTCAATACAAATTTACCTTATTGTATGTGTTTTTGTATATTTATTTTAATACTAATTTAACTTTTGATGTGTATTTTGGTATATATATTTTTATAAATAAAAAAAATGCGTTATTTTATGGGTATTTTGCTTCTTTATTTTCATACAAATTTACATTATTTTATTAATATTCTGTGTATTTATTTTGATACGATTTTACAATATTCTATTTGTGTTTTGTACATATTTTTTTATACAAATTTACGTTATTTTAAGTGTATTTGTTTATGTATTTTCATTCAAATTTACATTATTTTATGTGTATTTTGTGTATGTATTTCAATACAAATTTACCTAATTTTATGTGTATTTTGTATATTTATTTCCATTCAAATTTAAAATATTTTTGTGTATTTTTGTATATAGTTTGATACAAATTTAGGTTATTTTATGTGTATTTTGTATATCTATTTTCATACAAATACACATTCTTTTATTTATATTTTGTTTATTTATTTTGACTCGAATTTACATTATTTAATGTGTATTTTGTATATATATTTTTATACGAATTTACATCATTTCATGTGTATTTTGTATAGTTTTAAACAAATTTATATTATTTAATGTGTATTTTGTATATATATATATATTTATACAAATACACATTCTTTTATTGGTATTTTGTTTATTTATTTTGATACTAATTTACATTATTTTATGTGTATTTTGTATACATTTTTTATACGTATTTACTTAATTTTATGTGTATTTTGTATATATATTTTTATAGAAATCTACCTTATTTCATGTGTATTCGTATATATATTTTGAAACAAATTTACATTGTTTATATGTATTTTGCATATCTATTTTTGTGTATTCTGTATTTATTTTTGTTATACATAGAATAATGTAAAATCGTATCAAAATAAGTACACAGAATATCAATAAAATAATTTAAATTTGTATGAAAATAAAGATGCAAAATACCCATAAAATAAAGCATAGTTTTTTTTAAAATACATATACAAAAATACACATAGAATAATTAAATATGTGTTAAAATTAATATACAAAATGCACATACAATAAGGTAAGTTTGTATTGAAAAAAAAAAACGCAAAATACACATAACAGTGTAAATTTGTTTTAAAATATATATACGAATACACATAAAATAACGTTGATTTCTATGGGAATATATACAAAATACACATGAAATGATGTAAATACGTATAAAAATATATATACAAAATACACATTAAATACTGTAAATTCGCGTCAAAATAAATAAATAAAATATCAATAAAAGAATTTGTATTTCTATGAAAATAGATATACAAAATACACATAAAATAGCCTAAAATTGTATCAAACTATAAACAAAAATACACAAAAATATTTTAAATTTGTATGAAAATAAATATACAAAATACACATAAAATTAGGTAAATTTGTATTGAAATACATATACAAAATACACATAAAATAATGTAAATTTGAATGAAAAGACATAAACAAATACACTTAAAATAATGTAAATTTGTATAAAAAAATATATACAAAACACAAATAGAATAATGTAAAATCGTATCAAAATAAATACACAGAATATTAATAAAATAATGTAAATTTGTATGAAAATAAAGAGGAAAAATACCCATAAAATAACGCATTTTTTATTTATTTATAAAAATATATATACCAAAATACACATAAAAAAATTAAATTTGAATTAAAATAAATATATAAAAAACACATACAATAAGGTAAATTTATATTGAAATAGATATGCAAAATACATATAAAACAATGTAAATTTGTTTCAAAATATATATACGAATACACATAAAATAACGTAGATTTCTATAAAAATATATATACAAAATACACATAAAATGAAGTAAATACGTATAAAAAAATGTATACAAAATACACATAATATAATGTAAATTCGTATCAAAATAAATATACAAAATACCAATAAAAGAATGTGTATTTGTATAAATATAAATATACAAAATACACATAAAATAACGTAAATTTATATAAAGCTATATACAAAAATACACAGAAGTATTTTAATTTGTATGAAAATAGATATACAAAATAAGGTAAATTTGTTTCAAATTCAATAAACAAAATTCAGATAAAAGAAAGTATATTTGTAGAAAAAATAAATATACAAAATACACATAAAATAACGAAAATTTGTTTGAAAATATTTAAAAAAATAAACAAAAATAAATTCAATTTGTATGAAAATAAATATACAAAATACACATGTATTTTGTATATCTATTTTCACACAAATTTAATCACTTTTGTGTATTTTTGCATATAGTTTTATATAAATTTACGTTATTTTATTTGTATTTTGTATATTTATATTTATACAATACACATTCTTTTATTAGTATTTTGTTTATTTATTTTGATACGAGTTTACATTATTTTATGTGTTTTTTGTATACCTATTTTTATACGTATTTACTTCTTTTTATTTGTATTTTGTATATTTATTTTCATAGAAATCTACGTTATTTTATATGTATTCGTATATATATTTTGAAAAAAAATTTACATGGTTTTATATGTATTTTGCATATCTATTTCAATACAAATTTACCTTATTGTATATGCATTTTGTATATTTATTTTAATGCAAATTCAAATATTTTATGTGTGTCTTGGTATATATTTTTTTTTTTTTAAATCGTTATTTTATGGGTATTTTGCATCTTAATTTTCATAGAAATTTACATTATTTTATTGATATTCTGTGTATTTATTTTGATACGATTTTATATTATTCTATTTGTGTTTTGTATATATTTTTTTATACATATTTACATTATTTAATTTTTTTTTATATATATATTTTATACAAATTTACGTTATTTTAAGTGTATTTGTTTATATATTTTCATTCAAATTTACATTATTTTATGTGTATTTTGTAAATGTATTTCAATACAAATTTACCTAATTTTATGTGTATTTTGTATATTTATTTTCATACAAATTAAAATTATTTTTGTGTGTTTTTGTATATAGTTTTATACAAATTTAGGTGATTTTATGTGTATATTGTATATCTATTTTCATACAAATACACATTCTTTTATTGATATTTTGTTTATTTATTTTGACGCGAATTTACATTATTTAATGTGTATTTTATATATATATTTTTATACGTGTTTACATCATTTGATGTGTATTTTGTATATATATTTCTATAGAAATCTACGTTGATTTATGAGTATTCGTATATAGATTTTGAAATAAATTTACACTGTTTAATGTGTATTTTGCATATTTTTTCAATACAAATTTACCTTATTGTATATGCATTTTGTATATTAATTTTAATACAAATTTAATTATGATATGTGTATTTTTGTATATGTATTTTTATAAAAATATGCTTTATTTTATGGGTATTTTGCATTTTTATTTTAATACAAATTTACATTATTTTATTTATATTCTGTTTATTTTTTTTAAACAATTTTACATTATTCTATGTGTATTTTGTATATCTATTTTTATACGTATTTACTTAATTTATGTGTATTTTGTATATATATTTTTATAGAAATCTACGTTATTTTATGTGTATTCGTATATATATTTTGAAACAAATTTACATTGTTTTATATGTATTTTTGCATATCTCTTTCAATACAAGTTTACCATATTGTATGTGCATTTCGTATATTTACTTCAATACAAATTAAAATATTTTATGTATATTTTGGTATATATATTTTTATAAGAAATGCGCTATTTGATGGGAATTTTGCATCTTAATTTTCATACAAATTTACATTATTTTATTAATATTCGGTGTATTTATTTTGATACGATCTCACATTATTCTATTTGTTTTTTGTATATATTTTTTTTATACATATTTACATTATTTAGTGTGTATCTTGCATATATATTTCATACAAATTTATTATCTATTATTTATTTTCATACAAATACACATTCTTTTCATGATATTTTGTTTATTTATTTTGACACGAATTTACCTAGATATGTATTTTGTATATATATTTTTATACGTATTTACATAATTTCATGTGTATTTTGTATATATATTTCTATAGAAATCTACGTTATTTTATGTGTATTCGTATATATATTTTGAAACAAATTTACTTTGTTTTATATGTATTTTTGAATATCTGTTTCAATACATATTTACCTTACTGTATATGCATTTTGTATATTTATTTCAATACAAATTTAAATATTTTATGTGTATTTTGGTATATATATTTTTAAAAAAATGCGCTATTTTATGGGAATTTTGCATGTTTCTTTTCATACAAACTTACATTATTTTATTGATATTTTGTGTATTTATATTGATAGGATTTAACATTATTCTATTTCTTTTTTGTATATATTTTTTTTATACACATTTACATTATTTAATGTGTATCTTGCATATATGTTTTATACAAATTTACGTTATTCTAAGTGTATTTGTTTATATATTTTCATTCAAATTTACATTATTTTATGTGTATTTTGTATATGTATTTCAATACAAAATTACCTAATTTTATGTGTATTTTGTATATTTATTTTCATACAAATTTTAAATATTTTTGTGTATTTTTGTATATAGTTTTATACAAATTTAGGTTAATTTATGTACGCATTTACAATATTTAATGTGTGTTTTGTATATATATTTTTATGCAAATTTACTTTATTTTATGTGCATTTTTGTACATATATTTTTTTTAGAAATTTGCGTTATTTTGTGTGTATTTGTATATGTTTTCTCATACAAATTAACATTATTTTATTGTTATTTTGTTTATTTATTTTGATACGAATGAAAATAGATATACAAAATATACATAAATTAAACTAAATTTGTATTAAAATATATATACAAAATACATAAAATAATGTAAATTTGTATCAAAATATTTTAACAGATGCGCATAAAATAACGTAAATTTGTTTTAAAATATACAAAATACACATTAAATAATGTAAATATGTATAAAAAAATATATACAAAACACAAATAGAATAATGTAAAATCGTATCAAAATAAATACACTGAATATTAATAAAACAATGTAAATTTGTAAGAAAATAAAGATGCAAAATACTTATTAAATAACGCATTTTTTTATAAAAATATATATACCAAAATACACATGAAAAAATTAATTTGTAATAAAATAAATATACAAAATACACATACAATAAGGTAAATCTGTATTGAAATAGATATGCAAAATACATATAAAACAATGTAAATTTGTTTCAAAATATATATACGAATACACATAAAATAACGTAGATTTGTATAAAAAATATATATACAAAATACACATAAAATGAGGTAAATATGTATAAGAAAATGTATACAAAATACACATAAAATAATGTAAATTCGTATCAAAATAAATAAACAAAATACCAATAAAAGAATGTGTATTTGTATAAATATAAATATACAAAATACACATAAAATAACGTAAATTTGTATAAAACTATATACAAAAATACACAGAAGTTATTAAATTCGTATGAAAATAGATATAAAAAATACAGATAAAATAAGCTAAATTTGAGTTGAAATGTATATAGAAAATACATAAAATAATGTAAATTTGTATCAAAATATTTATAAAAATACATATAATAACGTAAATTTGTTTAAAAATATATAAACAAAATACACATTAAGTAATGTAAATACGAATAAAAAATATGTACAAAATACACATATAATCATGTAATTCGTATCAAACTAAATAAACAAAATATCAATAAAATAATGTAAATTTGTATGAGAAAACATATACAAATACATATAAAATAACGCTAATTCCTTAAAAATATATGTCCAAAAATGAACGTAAAATAAAGTAACTTTGGATAAAAATATATATACAAAACACACTTTAAATAATGTAAATGCGTACATAAAATAACCTAAATTTGTATAAAACTATATACAAAAATACACAAAAATAATTCAAATTTGTATGAAAAGAAATATACAAAATACTCATAAAATTAGGTTAATTTCTATTGAAATACATTTACAAAATACATATAAAATAATGTAAATTTGAAAGAAAATATATAAACAAATACACATATAATAACGTAAATTTGTATGAAATATATAATCAAAATACACATTAAATAATGTATATATGTATAAAAAAATATATACAAAACACAAATAGAATAATGTAAAATCGTATCAAAATATATACACAGGATATTAATAAAATAATGTAAATTTATATGAAAATTAAGATGCAAAATACCTATAAAATAACGCATTTTTAAAAAAAATATTGATACCAAAATACACATAAAATATTTGAATTTGTATTAAAATAAATATACAAAATGCACATACAATAAGGTAAATTTGTATTGAAATAGATATGCAAAATACATATAAAATAATGTAAATTTGTTTCAAAATATATATACGAATACACATAAAATAACGTAGATTTCTATAAAAATACATATACAAAATACACATAATTTTAAGAAAATACGTATAAAAAAATGTATACAAAATACACATAAAATAATGTAAATTCGTATAAATGTAAATAAACAATATACCAATAAAAGAATGTGTATTTGTATAAATATAAATATACAAAATGCACATAAAATAACGTAAATTTATATAAAACTATATACATAAAATAACGCAAATTTCTATAAAAATATATGTACAAAATTGAACATAAAATAAATTTTCATAAAAATATATATACAAAACACACTTTAGATAATGTAAATGAGTATAAAAATATGTATACAAAATACCTATGAAATAATCTAAATTCGTATCGAGTTAAATTAAAAAAATAACAATAAAATAATGTAATTTTGGATGAAAATATATATACAAAATACACATAAAATAACCTAAATACAAATACAAATATACACATAAAATAATTTAAAATTGAATAAAATAAATATACAAAATAAACATAAAATAAGGTAAATTTGTAATGAAATATATGAAAAAATACACATAAAATAATATAAATTAACATGAATAACATGAATTTGTATAAAATTTGTATCAAAATATATACTTATACACACAATAAAATAACGTAATTTTTTCATGAAAATGTATATACAAAATACAGATAAAATAATTTAAATACGTAGAAAAATATATATACAAAAAACACGTAAAATAATGTAAATTTGTATGAAAATATATAAACAAATACACATAAAATAATGTAAATTTGGATAAAAATATATACAAAATGAACATTAAATAATGTAAATATGTATAAAAAAATATACAAAATACACATAGAATAATGTTAAATCGTATCAAAATAAATAAAGAGAATATCAATAAAATAATGTAAATTTGTATGAAAATAAAGATGCAAAATATCCATATAATAACGCATATTTGCATAAAAATATATATACAAAAATACATATAAAATAGTTAAATTTTTATTAAAATAAATATCCAAAATGCACGTACAATAAAGTAAATTTGTATTGAAATAGATATGCAAAATACACATCAATAATGTAAATTTGTATCAAAATATGTATACGAATACTCATAAAATAGAGTAAATTTCTATGAAAATATACATACAAAATAGATATACAAAATACACATATAACTAGTTAAATTTGTATTTAAATACATGTACAAAAAACACATAAAATAAGATAGATTTGTATGAAATGAAAACAAATACATTTTATATAAAATATATATACAAAATACACATAGAATAATGTAAAATCATATCAAAATAAATACACAGAATATCAATAAAATAATGTAAATTTGTATGAAAATAAAGATGCAAAATACCCATAAAATAAAGCATATTTTTATAAAAATACATATACAAAAATACACATAGATTAATCAAATTTGTATTAAAATTAATATACAAAATGCACATACAATAAGGTAAATTTGTGTTGAAATAATATGCAAAATACACATAAAATAATGTAAATTTGTTTCAAAATATATATACGAATACACATAAAATAACGCAGATTTCTATAGAAATATATATACAAAATACACTTGAAATAATGTAAATACGTATAAAAATATATATACAAAATACACATTAAATAATGTTAATTCGTGTCAAAATAAATAAACAAAATATCATGAAAAGAATGTGTATTTGTATGAAAATAGATATACAAAATACACATAAAATAACCTAAATTTGTATAAAACTATATACAAATATACACAAAAATAATTTAAACTTGTATGAAAATAAATATACAAAAAACATATAAAAAAAGGTAAATTTGTATTGAAATACATATACAAAATACACATAAAATAATGTAAATTTGAATGAAAATATATATACATATAGACTTAAAATAACGTAAATTTGTATCAAATATATATACAAAAAAAACATTAAATAATGTAAATATGTATAAAAAATATATATACAAAACACAAAAAAACTAATGTAAAATCGTATCAAAATAAATACAAAAAATATTAATAAAATAATGTAAATATGTATGAAAATTAAGATTCAAAATACCT
Organism: Eriocheir sinensis; assembly: GCF_024679095.1. Lineage (NCBI taxonomy): Eukaryota > Metazoa > Arthropoda > Malacostraca > Decapoda > Varunidae > Eriocheir > Eriocheir sinensis. Next base: position 253,549 of record NW_026111587.1, on the reverse strand, counting down.
ATAAAATAACGCATTTTTTATAAAAAATATATATACGAAAACACAAAATATTTGATTTTGTATTAAAATAAATAGATATACAAAATACACATAAAATAAGCTAAATTTGAATTGAAATATATATACAAAATACATAAAATAATGTAAATTTGTATCAAAATACCTATACAAATACACATATAATAACGTAAATTTGTATAAAAATATATAAACAAAATACACATTAAATAATGTAAATACGTATCAAAAAATGTAAAAAATACACAAATAATCATGTAATTCGTATCAAAATAAATAGACAAAATACCAATAAAATAATGTAAATTTCTATGAGAAAACATATACAAAATACACATAAATAACGCAAATATCAATAAAATATATATAATATAATATATTTTTATACATATTTAAAATATTTAATGTATATTTTGTATATATATATTTTATCCAAATTTACGTGATTTTATATGTATTTGTTTATATATTTTCATACAAATTTACATTATTTTATGTGAGTTTTGTAAATGTATTTCAATACAAATTTGCCTAACTTTATGTGTATTTTGCATATCTATTTTCAAACAAATTTAAATTATTTTTGTGTATATTTGTATATATTTTTATACAAATTTTAGTTATTTTATTTGTTTTATATATATTTTCTAAATATACATTCTTTTATTGGAATTTTGTGTATTTAATTTTTTACGAATCTACATTATTTTATGTGTATTTTGTATATATATTTTTCTACGTATTTAAACTATTTTATATGTATTTTATATATACATTTTCATAAAAATTTACGTTATTTTATTGTGTGTATTCGTAAATATTTTGAAACATTTTATACAAATTCATGTTATTTTATGTGTATTTGTATATATATTTTCATACAAATTTATATTATTTTATGTGTATTCTTACATATATTTTATTACAAATTTATCTTATTTTATGTTTATTTTGTATATTTATTTCATTTAATTTTAAATTATTTAATGTGTATATTTGTATTTGTATTTAGGTTATTTTATGTGTTTTCTATATATATTTTCATCCAAAATTACATTATTTTATTGTTATTTTCTTAATTTAACTCGATACGAATTTAGATTATTTCATAGGTATTTTGTATACATATTTTTATACTCATTTACATTATCTAATGTGTGTTTTGTATATATTTTTTTATGCAAACTAATTTTATGTGCATTTTTGTACATATATTTTTATAGAAACTTAAAACGTTATTTTATGTGTATTTTTTATATGTTTTCTCATACAAAATTACATTATTTAATTAGTTTTTTGTTTATTTATTTTGATACGAATGACTTGATTATTGGTGTATTTTGTAAATATTTTTTTATACGTATTTACATTATTTAATGTGTATTTTGTTTATATATATTTTTTACAAGTTTACGTTATTATATGTGTATTTGTTAAAAATATTTTGAAACGAATTTACTTTATTTTATGTATTTTGTATATATATATCAATTCAAATTTAGCTTATTTTGTGTGTATTTTGTATATCTATTTTCATACAAATTTAATTACTTCTGTGTATTTTTGTATATAGTTTTATACAAATTTACGTTATTTTATGTGCATTTTGTATATTTATATTTATACAAATACACATTCTCTTATTTGTATTTTGTTTATTTATATTTATACGAATCTACATTATTTTATGTGTATTTTGTATACATTTTTAATTCGTATTTACTTAATTTTATTTGTATTTTGTATATATATATTTATAGAAATCTACGTTATTTTATGTGTATTCGTATATATATTTTGAAACAAATTTACATTGTTTTATATGTTTTTTGCATATCTATTTCAATACAAATTTACCTTATTGTATGTGCATTTTGTATATTTATTTTAATACAAATTCAAATATTTTATGTGTATTTTGGTATATATAATTTTTTAAAAAAGCGTTATTTTATAGGTATTTTGCATCTTAGTTTTCATACAAATGTACATTATTTTATTAATATTCTGTGTATATATTTTGATACGATTTTATATTATACTATTTGTGTTTTGTATATATATTTTTTATACATATTTTCATTATTTAATGTGTATTTTTTATATATATTTGATACAAATTTACGTTATTTTAAGTCTATATGTTTATATATTTTCATTCAAATTTACATTATTTTATGTGTATTTTGTATATGTATTTCAATACAAATTTACCTAATTTTATGTGTATTTTGTATATTTATTTTCATACAAATTTAAATTATTTTTGTGTTTTTTTGTATATAGTTTTATACAAATTTAGGTTATTTTATGTGTATTTTCTATATCTAGTTTCATACAATCACACATTCTTTTATTGATATTTTGTTTATTTATTTTGACCCGAGTTTACATTATTTAATGGCTTTCTACAAATGAATAGACCATTTATTATTATTATTATTATTATTTTATTGCTATTTTGTTTATCTATTTTGATACGAATTACATGATTATATGTGTATTTTGTACATGTTTTTTTTATACGTGTTTACATTATTTAATGTGTATTTTGTTGATATTTTATTAAACAAATTAACGTTATTAAATGTGTATTTGTGTAAATATTTTGATACAAATTTACATTATTTTATGTATTTTGTATATACATTTCAATTCAAATTTAGCTTATTTTATTTTTATTTTGTATATATATTTTCATACAAATTTAATTACTTCTGTGTATTTTTGTATATAGTTTAATACAAATTTACGTTATTTTATGTGTATTTTGTATATTTATATTTATACAAATACACATTCTTTTATTGGTATTTTGTTTATTTATTTTGATACGAATTTACATTATTTTATGTGTATTTTGTATACATTTGTTTATACGTATTTACTTCTTTTTATGTGTATTTTGTATATATTTTTATAGAAATCTACGTTATTTTGTGTGTATTCGTATATATATTTTGAAACAAATTTACATTGTTTTATATGTATTTTGCATATCTATTTCAATACAAATTAACCTTATTGTATGTACATTTTGTATATTTATTTTAATACAAATTCAAATATTTTATGTGTATTTTGGTATATATATTTTTATAAAAAAATGCGTTTCTTTATGGGTATTTTGCATCTTAATTTACATACAAATTTACATTATTTTATTAAGATTCTGTGTATTTATTTTGATACTATTTTACATTATTCTATTTGTGTTTTGTATATATATATATATATATATATATATATATATATATATATATATATATTTATAAATATATATATATATATATATATATATATATATATATATATATATATATATATATATATATATATATATATATATATATATATATATATATATTTTATACATATTTACATAATTTAATGTGTATTTTTTATATATATTTTATACAAATTTACGTAATTTTAGGTGTATTTTTTATATATTTTCATTCAAATTTAAATATTATTTTATGTATATTTTGTATATGTATTTCAATACAAATCTACCTAATTTTATGTATATTTTGTACATGTATTTAAATACAAATTTATTTAATTATATGAGTATTTTGTATATCTATTTTCATACAAATTGAAATTAATTTTGTGTATTTTTTATATATTTTTATACAAATATATTTTGTATATTTTTTTTCCTACATATATACGTTCTTTTATCGTAGTTTTGTTTATTTATTTTTATACGAATTTACATTATTTTAGGTGTATTTGATATGTATATTTTTATACTTATTTATATCATTTTATTTGTGTTTTGAATATATATTTTCATAGAAATTTACTCTATTTTATGGGTATTCGTATATATATTTTGATACAAATTTACATTATTTATGTTTATTTTCATATCTATTTCAATACAAATTTACCATATTGTATGTGTATTTTGTATATCTATTTTAATACAAATTTAATTATTTTATGTGTATTTTTGTAAAAATATGTGTTATTATTTGGGTATTTTGCATCTTTATTTTCATACAAATTTACATTATTTTATTGATATTCTGTTTATTTATTTTGATACGATTTTACATTATTCTATGTGTATTTTGTATATATATTTTTATACACATTTACATTATTTAATGTATATTTTGTATAAATATTTTATGTGTATTTGTTTATATATTTTCATACAAATTTACAATATTTTATGTGTAATTTGTATATGTATTTCAATACAGATTTGCCTAATTTTATGTGTATTTTGCATATCTATTTTCAAATAAATTTAAATTATTTTTATGTATTTTTTATATATTTTTATACAAATTTTAGTTATTTTATTTGTATTTTATATTTATATTTTCCTACAAATATACTTTTTTTTAGTGGAATTTTGTTCATTTATTTTCAAAAGAATTTACATAATTTTATGTGTTTTTTGTATATATATTTTTCTACGTATTTACATTATTTTATGTGTATTTTTTATATATATTTTCATAAAAATTTACGTTATTTTATTGTGTGTATTCATATATGTTTTGATACAAATTTACATTATTCTATGTTTATTTTGCATATCTATTTCAATATAGATTTACCTTATTGTATGTGTATTTTGTATATTTATTTTAATAAAAATTTAATTATTTTATGTGTACTTTGTATATATTTTCTTATACGTATTTACTTCATTTAATGTATATTTTGCATATATATTTTTATAGTAATCTACGTTATTTTATGTGTATTGGTATATATATTTTGAAGCAAATTTACATTGTTTTATATGTATTTAGCATATCTATTTCAATATAAATCTACCTTATTGTATGTGCATTTTGTATATTTATTGTAATACAAATTTAAATATTTTATTATTTTGGTATATATATTTTTATAAAAAGAGTTTTATAAAAATTTTAAATATTTTATGTGTATTTTGTATATCTATTTTCATACAAATACACATTTTTTATTGATATTTTGTTTATTTATTTTGACGCGAATTCACATTATTTAATGTGTATTGTGTATATATATTTTTATACGTATATACGTCATTTCATGTGTATTTTGTATATATATTTCTATAGAAATATATGTTTTTTTATGTGTATTCGTATATATATTTTGAGACAAATATACATTGTTTTATGTGCATTTTGCATATTTTTTCAATATAAATTTACCTTATTGTACGTGCGTTTTGTATATTAATTTTAATACAAATTTAATTATTCTATGTGTATTTTTGTATATGTATTTTTATAAAAAAAATGCTTTATTTTATGGGTATTTTGCATCTTTATTTTCATACAAATTTACATTATTTTATTAATATTCTGTGTATTTATTTTGATACGATTTTACATTATTGAATGTATATTTTGTATATATATTTCATACAAATGAACGTTATTTTATGTGAATTTGTTTTCATTTCATACAAATTTATATTATTTTATGTGTATTTTGTACATGTATTTAAATACAAATTTAACTAATTATATGTGTATTATGTATATCTATTTTCATACAAATTGAAATTAATTTTGTGTATTTTAGTATAAATTTTTATTCAAATTTTCGTAATTTTATGTGAATTTTGTATATTTATTTTCCTACAAATATACGTTCTTTTATCTGAATTTTGTTTATTTATTTTGATACGAATTTTCATTATTTTAGGTGTATTTGATATATATATATTTTATACTTATTTACATAATTTTATATGTATTTTGAATATATATTTTCATAGAAATTTACTCTATTTTATGTGTATTCGTATATATATTTTGATACAAATTTAAGTTATTTATGTGTATTTCGCATATCTATTTCAATACAAATTTTCTTTATTGTATGTGCCTTTTGTATATGTATTTTGATGCAAATTTAATTATTTTATGTGTATTTTTGTATATATATTTTTAAACAAATATGCGTTATTATATGGGTATTTTGCATCTTTATTTTCATACAAATTTACATTATTTTATTGATTGTCTGTTTATTTATTTTGATACGATTTTACGTTATTCTGTGTATTTTGTATATATATTTTTAGACATATTTACATTATTCAATGTATATTTTGTACATATATTTTATTGAAATTTACGTTATCTTATGTGTATTTGTTTATATATTTTCATACAAATTTACATTATTTTATGTGTATTTTGTATATGTATTTCAATAAAAATTTGCCTAATTTCATTTATATTTTGCATATCTATTTTCAAACAAATTTTAATTATTTTTGTGTATTTTTGTATTATTTTTATACAATTTTTTTTTATTTGTATTTTGTATATATATTTTCCTACACAAATACATTCTTTTAGAGGATATTTTGTTTATTTATTTTGTTACGAATTTACATTATTTTATGTGTATTTTGTATATATATTTTTCTATGTATTTACATTATTTTATGTGTATTTTGTATATATATTTTCATAAAAATTTACGTAATTTTACTGTGTGTATTCGTATATATTTTGATAAAAATTTTCATTATTTTATGTGTTTTTTGCATATCTATTTCAATAAAAATCTGCCTTATTGTATGTGTATTTTGTATATTTATTTTAATACAAATTTAATTATTTTATGTGTATTTTTGTATATATATTTTTTTTAAATATGAGATATTTTATGGGAATTTTGCATCTTTAATTTTATAAATTTTTACATTACGTACATATCTTTTATACGTATTTACATTATTTAATGTGTATTTTGTTTATATATTTTTATACAAATTTACGTTATTATATGTGTATTTGAATATATATTTTGATACAAATTTACATTATTTTATGTATTTTCTATATTTATTTCAATTCAAATTCAGCTTTTTTTATGTGTCTTTTGTATATCTATTTTCAAACAAATTTAATTATTTTTGTTTATTTTTGTATATAGTTTTATACAATTTTACGTTAATTTATGTGTATTTTGTATTTATATATTTATACAAGTAAACATTATTTTATTGGCATTTAGTTTATTTATTTTAATACGAATTTACATTATTTTATGTGTATTTTGTATACATTTTCTTATACGTATTTACTTCATTTTATGTGTATTTTGTATATATATTTTATAGAAATCTACGTTATTTTATGTGTATTCGTATGTATATTTTGAAACAAATTTACATTGTTTTATATGTATTTTGCATATCTATTTCAATACAAATTTATCTTATTGTATGTGCATTTTGTATATTTATTGCAAAACAAATTTAAATATTTTATGTGCATTTTGGTATATATATTTTCATAAAAAATGCGTTGTTTTATGGGTATTTTGCATCTTTATTTTCATACAAATTTACATTATTTTATTAATATTCTGTGTATTTATTTTGATACAATTTTACATTATTCTATTTGTGTTTTGTATATATTTTTTTATACATATTTACATTATTTAATGTGTATTTTCTATATATATTTCATACAAATTTTCGTTATTTTAAGTGTATTTGTTTATATATTTTTATTCAAATTTACATTATTTTATGTGTATTTTGTATATGTATTTCAATAGAAATTTACCTAATTTCATGTGTATTTTGTATATATATTTTATACAAATTTAAATTATTTTTTGTGTATTTTTGTATAGAGTTTTATACAAATTTACAATATTTTATGTGTATTTTGTATATCTATTTTCATACAAATACACATTCTTTTATTGATATTTTGTTTATTTATTTTGATGCGAATTTACATTATTTAATGTGAATTGTGTATATATATTTTTATACGTATTTACGTCATTTCATGTGTATTTTGTATATATATTTCTATAGAAATATACGTTATTTTATGTGTATTCGTATATATATTTTGAAACAAATATACATTGTTTTATGTGCATTTTGCATATTTTTTCAATACAAATTTACCTTATTGTACGTGCATTTTGTATATTAATTTTAATACAAATTTAGCTATTCTATGTGTATTTTTGTATATGTATTTTTATAAAAATATGCTTTATTTTATGGGTATTTTGCATCTTTATTTTCATACAAAATTACATTATTTTATTGATATTCTATGTATTTATTTTGATACGATTTTACATTATTCTATGTATATTTTGTATCTATTTTATACCTATGTACGGTATTTTATGTGAATTTGTTTTCATTTCATACAAATTTACATTATTTTATGTGAATTTTGTACATGTATTTAAATACAAATTTAACTAATTATATGTGTATTTTGTATATCTATTTTCATACAAATTGAAATTAATTTTGTGTATTTTTGTATATATTTTTAATCAAATTTTTCGTAGTTTTATGTGTATTTTGTATATTATTTTCCTACAAATATACGTTCTTTTATCGGACATTTATTTATTTATTTTGATACGAATTTTCTTTTTTTTAGGTGTATTTGATATATATATTTTTATACTTTTTTACAAAATTTTATATGTATTTTGAATATATATTTTCATAGAAATTTACTTTATATGTATAAGTATAGAAAATACACATGAAATAATCTAAATTCGTATCGAAATAAATGAACAAAATACCGATAAAATAATGTAATTTTGAATGAAAATATATATAGAAAATACATATAAAATAACGTAAATACAAATAAATATATACACATAAAATGATTTGAATTTGAATGAAAATAGATATAAAAATAAACTTAAAATAAGGCAAATTTATAATGAAATATATATACAAAATACACATAAAATAATGTAGATTTGTTTCAAAATATATATACGAATACACATAAAATAACGTAGATTTCTATAGAAATATATATACAAAATACACATGATATGTTGTAAATACGTATAAAAATATATATACAAAATACACATTAAATAATGTAAATTCGTGTCAAAATAAATAATTAAAATATCAATAAAAGAATGTGTATTTGTATGAAAATACATATACAAAGTGCACATAAAATAACGTAAGTTTGTATAAAACCATATATAAAAATACACAAACATAAGTTAAATTTGTATGAAAATAAGTATACAAAATACACATAAAATTAGGTAAATTTGTAAAGAAATACATATACAAAATACACATAAATTAATGTAAATTTGAATGAAAATATATAAACAAATACACTTAAATTAACATAAATTTGAATAAAATATATATAAAAAATACTCATTAAATAATGTAAATATGTATAAAAGATATATATACAAAACACAAATAGAATAATGTAAAATCGTATTAAAATAAATACACAGAATGTAAATAAAATAATGTAAATTTGTATGAAAATGAAGATGCAAAATACCCATAAAATAACGCATTTTTTATAAATATACAAAATACACATGAAAGGATGTAAATACGAATAAAAATATATATACAAAATACACTTTAAATAATGTAAATTCGAGTCAAAATAAATAAACAAAATGTCAATAAAAGAATGTGTATTTGTATGAAAATAAATATACAAAATACACATAAGATAACATAAATTTGTATAAAACTATATTCAAAAATACACAAAAATAATTTAAATTTGTATGAAAATAAATATACAAAATACACATAAAATTAGGTAAATTTGTATTGAAATACATATACAAAATACACATAAAATACTGTAAATTTGAATGAAAATACATAAACAAATACACTTAAAATACCGTAAATTTGTATAAAAAAATATATACAAAACACAAATAGAATAATGTAAAATCGTATCAAATTAAATACACAGAATATTAACAAAATAATGTAAATTTGTATGAAAATACAGAAGCAAAATACCCATAAAATAACGCTTTTTTTTTAAATATATATACAAAAATACACATAAAAAAATTATTTGTATTAAAATAAATATACAAAATACACATACAATAAGGTAAATCTGTATTGAAATAGATATGCAAAATCTATATAAAACAATGTAAATTTGTTTCAAAATAAATATACGTATACACATAAAATAAATTAGATTTGTATAAAAATATATATACAAAATACACGTAAAATGAAGTAAATACGTATAAAAAATTGTATACAAAATACACATAAAATAATGTAAATTCGTATCAAAATAAATAAACAAAATACCAATAAAAGAATGTGTATTTGTATAAATATAAATATACAAAATACACATAAAATAACGTAAATTTGTATAAAACTATATACAAAAAAACACAGAAGTAATTGAATTTGCATGAAAATAGATATACAAAATACACACAAAATAAGCTAAATTCGAATTAAAAATATATACAAAATACATAAAATAAAGTCAATTCGTTTCAAAATATTTTTAACAAATACACATATAATAACGTAAATTTGTAAAAAAAATATATAAACAAAATACACATTAAGTAATGTAAATACGTATAAAAAAATATTTACAAAATACACCAATAATCAAGTCATTCGTATCAAAATAAATAAACAAAAGCTAATTAAATAATGTAAATTTGTATGAGAAAACATATACAAAATACACATAAAATAACGTTTTAAGTTTCAATAAAAATATATGTACAAAAATGCACATAAAATTAGTTTGCATAAAAAAATATATACAAAACACACATTAGATAATGTAAATGAGTATAAAAATATGTATACAAAATACCTATGAAATAATCTAAATTCGTATCGAGTTAAATTAAGAAAATAACAATAAAATAATGTAATTTTGGATGAAAATATATTTAGAAAACTCATAAAATAACCTAAATACAAATACAAATATACACATTAAATAATTTAAAATTGAATGAAATAAATATACAAAATAAACATAAAATAAGGTAAATTTGTAATAAAATATATGTAAGAATACACATAAAATCATATAAATTTGTATGAAAATATATACAAATACACATAAAATAACATGAATTTGTATAAAATGTTTTAAAAATATATACGAATACACACAATAAAATAACGTAAATTTTTATGAAAATGTATATATAAAATACAAATAAAATAGTTTAAATACGTAGAAAAATATATATACAAAATACACATAAAATAATGTAAATTCGTAAAAAATTAAATACACAAAATTCCAAAAAAAGAATGTATATTTGTAGGAAAATATATATACAAAAAACAAATAAACAAATAAAATAACTAAAATTTGTATAAAAATATATACAAAAATACACAAAAATAATTTAAATTTGTTTGAAAATAGATATGCAAAATACACATAAAGTTAGGCCAATTTGTATTTCGTATATCTATTTTTATACGTATTTACTTAATTTATGTGTATTTTGTATACATTTTTTTATACGTATTTACTTAATTTTATGTGTATTTTGTATATATATTTTTATAGAAATCTACGTTTTTTTATTTGTATTCGTATATATATTTTGAAACAAATTTACATTGTTTTATATGTATTTTTGCATATCTCTTTCAATACAAATTTACCTTATTGTATGTGCATTTTGTATATTTATTTCAATGCAAATTTAAATATTTTATGTGTATTTTGGTATATATATTTTTATAAGATTACGAAAATTTAAATAAAAATATATACAAAAAAACAAAAAAATAAATTTCAATTTGTGTGAAAATAGATATACAAAATACACATATAATTAGTTAAATTTGTATTTAAATACATGTACAAAATACACATAAAATAATGGAAATTTGTATGAAATGAAAACAAATTCACATAAAATTCGCGTCAAAATAAATAAACAAAATATCAATAAAAGAATGTGTATTTGTATGAAAACAGATATACAAAATACACATAAAATAACCTAAATTTGTATCAAACTATATACAAAAATATACAAAAATATTTTAAATTTGTATGAAAATAAATATACAAAATACACATAAAATTAGGTAAATTTGTATTGAAATACACACACAAAATACACATAAAATAATGTAAATTTGAAAGTAAATACATAAACAAATACACTTAAAATAATGTAAATTTGTATAAAAAAATATGTACAAAACACAAAAAGAATAATGTAAAATCGTATCAAAATAAATACACAGAATATTAAAAAAATAATGTAGATTTGTATGAAAATAAAGAAGCAAAATACCCATAAAATAACGCATTTTTTTTTTATAAAAATATATATACCAAAATACACATCAAAAAATTAAATTTGTATTAAAATAAATATACAAAAAACACATACAATAAGGTAAATTTGTATTGAAATAGATATGCAAAATACATATAAAACAATGTAAATTTGTTTCAAAATATATATACGAATACACATATAATAACGTAGATTTCTATAAAAATATATATACAAAATACACATAAGATTAAGTAAATACGTATAAAAAAATGTATACAAAATACACATAAAATTATGTAAATTCGTATCAAAATAAATAAACAAAATACCAATAAAAGAATGTGTATTTGTATAAATATAAATATACAAAATACACATTAAATAACGTAAATTTATATAAAACTATATACAAAAATACACAGAAGTAATTAAATTTGTATGAAAATATATACAAAATACACACAAAATAAGCTAAATTTGAATTGAAATATATACAAAATACATGAAATAAAGTAAATTTGTATCAAAATATTTATACAAATACTCATATAATAACGTAAATTTGTATGAAAATATATAAACAAAATACACATTAAATAATGTAAATACGTATAAAAAAATATGTACAAAATACTCATATAATCATGTAATTCGTATCAAAATAAATAAACAAAATACCAATAAAATAATATAAATTTGTATGAGTAAACGTGTATGTTGCATATTTTTTCAATACAAATTTACCTTATTATATACGCATTTTGTATATTAATTTTAATATATGTGTATTTGAATATATATTTTGATACAAATTTACATTATTTTATGTATTTTCTATATTTATTTCAATTCAAATTTAGCTTATTTTATGTGTCTTTTGTATATCTATTTTTATACAAATTTAATTATTTTTGTTTATTTTTGTATATAGTTTTATACAATTTTACGTTATTTTATGTGTATTTTGTATATTTATATTTATACAAGTAAACATTCTATTATTGGCATTTAGCTTACTTATTTTGATACGAATTTACATTATTTTATGTGTATTTTGTATACATTTTCTTATACGTATTCAATTCTTTTTATGTGTATTTTGTATATATATTTTTATAGAAATCTACGTTATTTTATGTGTATTCGTATATATATTTTGAAACAAATTTACATTGTTTTATGTGTATTTTGCATATCAATTTCAATACAAATTTACCTTATTGTATGTGCATTTTGTATATTTATTGTAATACAAATTTAAATATTTTATGTGTATTTTGGTATATATATTTTCATAAAAAATGCGTTGTTTTATGGGTATTTTGCATCTTTATTTTCATACAAATTTACATTATTTTATTAATATTCTGTGTATTTATTTTGATACTATTTCACATTATTCTATTTGTGTTTTGTATATATTTTTTTATACATATTTACATTATTTAATGTGTATTTTCTATATATATTTCATACAAATTTACGTTATTTTAAGTGTATTTGTTTATATATTTTCATTCAAATTTACATTATTTTATGTGTATTTTGTATATGTATTTCAATAGAAATTTAACTAGTTTTATGTGTATTTTGTATATATATTTTTATACAAATTTAAATTATTTTTGTGTATTTTTTTAAGAGTTTTATACAAATTTACAATATTTTATGTGAATTTTGTATATCTATTTTCATACAAATACACATTCTTTTATTGATATTTTGTTTATTTATTTTGATGCGAATTTACATTATTTAATGTGTATTGTGTATATATATTTTTATACGTATTTACGTCATTTCATGTGTATTTTTTATATATATTTCTATAGAAATATACGTTATTTTATGTGTATTCGTATATATATTTTGAAACATATATACATTGTTTTATGGGCATTTTGTATATTTTTTCAATACAAATTTCCCTTATTGTTCGTGCATTTTGTTTATTAATTTTAATACAAATTTAATTATTCTATGTGTATTCTTGTATATGTATTTTAAAAAAAATATGCTTTATTTTATGGGTATTTTGCATCTTTATTTTCATTATTTTGATACGATTTTACATTATTCTATGTATTTTTTTATATATCTATTTTATACAAATGTACGTTATTTTATTTGAATTTGTTTTCATTTCATACAAATTTACATTATTTTATGTGTATTTTGTACATGTATTTAAATACAAATTTAACTAATTATATGTGTATTTTGTATATCTATTTTCATACAAATTGATTTTTTTTGTATATATTTTTATTCAAATTTTCGTAATTTTATGTGTATTTTGTATATATACAAATATACGTTCTTTTATCGGAATTTTGTTTATTTATTTTGATACGAATTTTCATTTTTTTAGGTGTATTTGATATTTATATTTTTATACTTATTTACAAAATTTTATATGTATTTTGAATATATATTTTCATAGAAATTTACTCTATATGTATATACAAAAAAACACATAAATAATTTAAATTTGTATGAAAATAAATATACAAAATACACATAAAATTAGGTAAATTTGTATTGAAATACATATACAAAATACACTTAAAATAATGTAAATTTGAATGAAATTATATAAACAAATACACTTAAAATAACGTTAATTTGTATAAAATATATATAAAAATATACATTAAATAATGAAAATATGTATAAAAAAATATATACAAAACACAAATAGTATAATATAAAATCGTATCAAAATATATACACAGAATATTAATAAAATAATGTACATTTGTATGAAAACTAAGATGCAAAATACCTATAAAATAATAAAATTATATATACCAAAATACACATAAAATATTTGAATTTGTATTAAAATAAATATACAAATGCATACAATAAATAAACTTGAATTGAAATAGATACTAAAAAAACATATAAAACAATCTAAATTTTTATCAAAATATATATAAAAAAACACAAAAAATAGACAAAATATATATATATATATATATATATATATATATATATATATATATATATATATATATATATATATATGTGTATATATATATATATATATATATATATATATATATATATATATATATATATATATATATATATATATATATATATACAAAACAAATAAAATTAAGTAAATACGAATCAAAATGTATACAAAATACATAAAATAATGTAAATTGTATAAATATAAATAAACAAAATACCAATAAGAGAATGTGTATTTGTATAAATATAAATATACAAAATGCACATAAAATAACGTAAATTTGTATAAAACTATATACAAAAATACACAGAAGTAATTAAATTTGCATGAAAATAGATATACAAAATACACACAAAATAAGCTAAATTTGAATTGAAATATATATACAAAATACATAAAATAAAGTCAATTCGTTTCAAAATATTTTTAACAAATACACATATAATAACGTAAATTTGTAAAAAAAATATATAAACAAAATACATATTAAGTAATGTAAATACGTATAAAAAAATATTTACAGAATACACCAATAATCAAGTCATTCGTATCAAAATAAATAAACAAAAAACTAATTAAATAATGTAAATTTGTATGAGAAAACATATACAAAATACACATAAAATAACGTTTTAAGTTTCAATAAAATATATGTACAAAATGCACATGAAATTAGTTTGCATAAAAATATATACAAAACACACATTAGATAATGTAAATGAGTATAAAAATATGTATACAAAATACCTATGAAATAATCTAAATTCGTATCGAGTTAAATTAAGAAAATAACAATAAAATAATGTAATTTTGGATGAAAATATATATAGAAAACACACATAAAATAACCTAAATACAAATATACACATTAAATAATTTAAAATTGAATTAAATAAATATACAAAATAAACATAAAATAAGATAAATTTGTAATAAAATTTATGTAAGAAAACACATAAAATAATATAAATTTGTATGAAAATATATATACAAATACACATAAAATAACATGAATTTGTACAAAATTTTTCAAAATAAATACGAATACACACAATAAAATAACGTAAATTTTTATGAAAATGTATATATAAAATACAAATAAAATAGTTTAAATACGTAGAAAAATATATATAAAATACATAAAATAATGTAAATTCGTAAAATTAAATACACAAAATTCCAATAAAAGAATGTATATTTGTAGGAAAATATATATACAAAAAACAAATAAAATAACTAAAATTTGTATAAAAATATTTACAAAAATACACAAAAATAATTTAAATTTGTTTGAAAATAGATATGCAAAATACACATAAAGTTAGGCAAATTTGTAGTGAATTACATATACACATCTCACATAAAATAATGTAAATTTGTATGAAAATATATAAATACATATAAAATCACGTAAATTTGGATAAAATATATATATACAAAATATACATTAAATATTTTAAATATGTATAAAATATATTATATTATATATTTTTATTGATATTTGCGTTATTTATGTGTATTTTGTATATGTTTTCTCAGAGAAATTTACATTATTTTATTGGTATTTTGTCTATTTATTTTGATACGAATTACATGATTATTTGTGTATTTTTTCCTTTTTTTTATACGTATTTACATTATTTAATGTGTATTTTGTTTATATATTTTTATACAAATTTACGTTATTATATGTGTATTTGTATAGGTATTTTGATACAAATTTACATTATTTTATGTATTTTGTATATATATTTCAATTCAAATTTAGCTTATTTTATGTGTATTTTGTATATCTATTTATTTTGATACAAAATCAAATATTTTATGTTTTTTCGTATATATATTCTTATAAAAAATGCGTTATTTTATGGGTATTTTGCATCTTAATTTTCATACAAATTTACATTATTTTATTAATATTTTCTGTATTTATTTTGATACGATTTTACATTATTTTATTAGTGTTTTGTATATATTTTTTTATACATATTTACATTATTTAATGTTTTTTTTGTATATTTGATACAAATTTACGTCATTTTAAGTCTATATGTTTATATATTTTCATTCAAATTTACATTATTTTATGTGTATTTTGTATATGTATTTTTATACAAATTTACCTATTTTTATATGTTTTTTGTATATTTATTTTCATACAAGTTTAAATTATTTTTGTGTATTTTTGTATATAGTTTTATACAAATTTAGGTTATTTTATGTGTATTTGTATATCTATTTTTATAAAAATACACATTCTTTTCATGATATTTTGTTTATTTATTTTGACACGAATTAACATTATTTAATGTGTATTTTGTATATATATTTTTATACGTATTTACATTATTTCAAGTGTATTTTGTATATATATTTCTATAGAAATCTGCGTTATTTTATGTGTATTCGAATATATTTTGAAACAAATTTTCATTGTTTTATGTGAATTTTTCATTTTTTTTCAATACAAATTTACCTTATTGTATGTGCATTTTGTATATTAATTTTAATACAAATTTGATTAATCTATGTGTATTTTGTATATATTTTTATAAAAATATGTAATATATTAAATTTGTATTTAAATACATGTACAAAATACACATAAAATAATGTAAATTTGTATGAAATGAAAACAAATTCACATAAAATAACGTACATTTGTATAAAATAGATATACAAAATAATTTTATGTGTATTTTGTATATTTATTTTCATACAAATATAAATTATTTTTGTGTATTTCTGTATATAGTTTTATACAAACTTAGGTTATTTTATGAGGATTTTGTATATCTATTATCATA
Organism: Eriocheir sinensis; assembly: GCF_024679095.1. Taxonomy (NCBI): domain Eukaryota; kingdom Metazoa; phylum Arthropoda; class Malacostraca; order Decapoda; family Varunidae; genus Eriocheir; species Eriocheir sinensis. Next base: position 235,660 of record NW_026111587.1, on the reverse strand, counting down.
AATACACATTCTTTTATTGATATTTTGTTTATTGATTTTGACGAGAATTTAAATTATTTAATGTGTATTTTTTATATATTATTTTATACGTATTTACATCATTTCATGTGTATTTTGTATATATATTTCTATAGAAATCTACGTTATATTATGTGTATTCGTATATAGATTTTTAAACAAATTTACACTTTTATGTGTATTTTGCATATTTTTTCAATACAAATTTACCTTATTGTATATGCATTTTGTATATTAATTTTAATACAAATTTAATTATTCTATGTGTATTTTTGTATATGTATTTTTATAAAAATATGCTTTATTTTATGAGTATTTTGCATCTTTATTTTCATACAAATTTACGTTATTTTATTGATATTCTGCTCATTCATTTTGATACGATTTGACATTATTCTATGTGTATTTTGTATATATTTTCCAAACAAATTTACGTTATTTTATGTTTATTTGTGTATATATTCTGACACAAATTTACAATATTTTATGGGTATTTTGTATATATATTTCAAAAGAAATTTACCTAGTTTATATATTTTTATACAAATTTACATTATTTTATGTGTATTTTGTATATACATTTTCATAAAAAAATTACGTTATTTTATTGTGTGTATTCGTATATCTTTTGCTACAAATTTTATACAAATTCATGTTATTTAATGTGTATTTGTATATATATTTTCATACAAATTTATATTATTTTATGTGTATTTTTTCATATATTTCATTACAAATTTACCTTATTTTATGTTTATTTTGTATATTTATTTCATTCAATTTTAAATTATTTTATGTGTATATTTGTATTTGTATTTAGGTTATTTTATGTGTATTTTGTATATATATTTTCATCCAAAATTACATTATTATATTGGTATTTTCTTAATTTAATTCGATACGAATTTAGATTATTTCATAGGTATTTTGTATACATATTTTTATACTCATTTACATTATCTAATGTGTGTTTTGTATATATATTTTTATGCAAATTTATTTTGTTCATTTTTGTACATATATTTTTATTGAAATTTGCGTTATTTTATGTATATAGTTTTATATAAATTTACGTTATTTTATGTGCATTTTGTATATTTATATTTATACAAATACACATTCTTTTATTGGTATATTGTTTATTTATATTTATACGAATTTACATTATTTTATGTGTATTTTGTTTACATTTTTTTATACGTATTTACTTAATTTTATGTGTATTTTGTATATGTATTTTTTTAGAAATCTACGTTATTTTTATGTGTATTCGCATATATATTTTGAGACAAATTTACATTATTTTATATGTATTTTGGATATCTATTTCAATACAAATTTACCTTATTGTATGTGCATTTTGTATATTTATTTTGATACAAATTCAAATTTTTTATGTGTATTTTGGTATCAATAATTTTATAAAAAAATGCGTTATTTTATAGGTATTTTGCATCTTAATTTTCATACAAATTTACATTATTTTATTAATATTCTGTGTATATATTTTCATACGATTTTACATTATTCTATTTGTGTTTTGTATATATTTTTTTATACATATTTACATTATTTAATGTGTATTTTGCATATATATTTCAAATAAATTTACGGTATTATATGTGTATTTGTTTATATATTTTCTTTCAAATTTACATTATTTTATGTGTATTTTGTATATGTATTTCAATAGAAATTAACCTAATTTTATGTGTATTTTGTATATTTATTTTCATAAAAATTAAAAAAAAAATTTGTGTATTTATGTATATAGTTTTACACAAATTTAGGTTATTTTATGTACGCATTTACATTATTTAATGTGTGTTTTGTATATATATTTTTATCCAAAGTTACTTTATTTTACGTTCATTTTTGGACATATATTTTTATAGAAATTAGCGTTATTTTATATGTATTTATATATGTTTTCTCATACAAATTTACATTATTTTATTGCTATATTGTTTATTTAGTTTGATACGAATTACATGATTATATGTGTATTTTGTACATATTTTTTATACGTATTTACATTACTTAATGTGTATTTTGTTTATATATTTTTAAACAAATTTACGTTATTATATGTATTTTTATAAATATTTTGATACAAATTTACATTATTTTATGTATTTTGTACATGCATTTCAATTCAAATTTAGCTTATTTTATCTGTATTTTGTATATCTATTTTCATACGAATTTAACTACTTCTGTGTATTTTTGTATATAGTTTCATACAAATTTACGTTATTTTATGTGTATTTTGTATATTTATATTCATACAAATACACATTCTTTTATTGGTATTTTGTTTATTTATTTTGATACGAATTTACATTATTTCATATGTATTTTGTATACATTTTTTTATACGTATTTACTTCATTTTACGTGTATTTTGTATATATATTTTTATACAAATCTACGTTATTTTATGTGTATTCGTATATATATTTTGAAACAAATTTACATTGTTTTATATGTATTTTGCATATCTATTTCAATACAGATTTACCTTATTGTATGTGTATTTTGTATATTTATTTTAATACAAATAAATTTTTTATGTGTATTTTTGTATGTATATTTAAAAAAAAATGCGTTATTTTATGGGTCTTTTGCTTCTTTATTTTCATACAAATTTACATTATTTTATTAATATTCTGTGTATTTATTTTGATACGATTTTACATTATTCTATTTGTGTTTTGTATATATTTTTTTATACAAATTTACGTTATTTTAAGTGTATTTCTTTATGTATTTTCATTCAAATTTACAGTATTTTATGTGTATTTTGTATATGTATTTCAATACAAATTTACCTAATTTTATGTGTATTTTGTATATTTATTTTCATACAAATTTAAATTATTTTTGTGTATTTTTGAATATAGTTTTATACAAATTTATGTTATCTTATGTGTATTTTGTATATTTATTTTCATACAAATACACATTCTTTTATTGACATTTTGTTTATTTATTTTGACGCGAATTTACATTATTTAATGTGTATTTTGTATTTATATTTTTATACGTATTTACATCCTTTTATGTGTATTTTGTATATTTATAAAAAATGCGTTATTTTATGGGTATTTTGCATCTTTATTTTCATACAAATTTACATTATTTTATTTACATTCTGTGTATTTATTTTAATACGATTTTACATTATTCTATTTGTGTTTTGTATATATATTTTTTATACATATTTACATTATTTAATGAGTATTTTTAATATATATTTTATACAAATTTATGTTAATTTAAGTGTATTTGTTTATATATTTTCATTCAAAATTACATTATTTTATGTGTATTTTGTATATGTATTTCTTTACAAATTTACCTAATTTTATGTGTATTTTGTATATTTATTTTCATACAAATTTAACTTATTTTTGTGTATTTTTATATATAGTTTTATGCAAATTTACGTTATTTTATGTGTATTTTGTATATGTATTTTCATACAAATACACATTCTTTTATTGATATTTTAATTATTTATTTTGACACGAATTTACATTATTTAATGTGTATTTTGTATATATTTTTTTATACGTATTTACAACATTTCATGTGTATTTTGTATATATATTTCTATAGAAATCTACGTTATTTTATGTGTATTCGTATATATATATTTTGAAACAAATCTACATTATTTTATGTGTATTTTGTATATATATTTCATTATAAATTTGCTTTATTTTAAGTTTATTTTTATATCTATTTTCATTCAAATTCAAATCATTTTATGTGTATATATTTATTTGTATTTACGTTATTTTATGTGTATTTTCTATATATATTTTCATTCAAAATTACATTATTTTATCGGTATTTTGTTCATTTATTTCGATACGAATTTAGATTATTTCATGTGTATTTTCTATACATATACATATAGAGTAAATTTCTATGAAAATATATATTCAAAATACATATAAAATTATGTAAATAAGTATAAAAATATATATATCAAATACACCTAAAAAAATGAAAATTCGTATCAAAATAAATAAATAAAATTCCGATAAAAGAACGTATATTTGTAGGAAAATAAATATACAAAATTCACATAAAATTACGAAAATTTGAACAAAAATATATACAAAAATACACAAAATTAATTTCAATATGTATGAAAATAGATATACAAAATACACATATAATTAGTTAAATTTGTATTTAAATAGATGTACAAAATTCACATAAAATAATGTAAATTTGTATGAAATGAAAACAAATTCACATAAAATAACGTACATTGGTATAAAATAGATATACAAAATATACATAGAATAATGTAAAATCGTATCAAAATAAATACACAGAATATCAATAAAATAATGTAATTTTGTATGAAAATAAAGATGCAAAATACCCATAAAATAAAGCATATTTTATAAAATACATACACAAAAATACACATAGAATAGCTAAATTTGTATTAAAATTAACATACAAAATGCACGTACAATAAGGTAAATTTGTATTGAAAAAATATGCAAAATGCACATAAAACAATGTATATTTGTTTCAAAATATATATACGAATACACATAAAATAACGTATATTTCTATAGAAATATATATACAAAATACATGAAATGACGTAAATACGTATAAAATATATATACACAATACACATTAAATAATGTAAATTCATGAAAATAAATAAACAAAATATCAATAAAAGAATGTGTATTTGAATGAAAATAGATATACAAAATACACATAAAATATTGTAATTTGAATAAAACTATACAAAAATACACAAATTTTTTTTTAAATTTGTATAATATATATATACAAAATACACATGAAATTAGGTAAATTTCTATTGAAATACATATACAAAATACACATAAAATAATGTAAATTTGAATAAAAATATATAAACAAATACACTTAAAAGAACGAAAATTTGTATGAAATATATATAGAAAATACACATTAAATAATGTAACTATGTATAAAAATATATACAAAACACAAATAGAATAATGTAAAATAGTATCAAAATAAATACACAGAATATTAATAAAATAATGTAAATTTGTATGAAAATAAAGATGCAAAATACCCATAAAACAACGCATTTTTTATGAAAATATATATACCAAAAAACACAAAATATTTAAATTTGTATTACAATAAATATACAAAATGCACATACAATAATGTAAATTTGTATTGAAATAGATACGAAAATACATATAAAACAATGTAAATTTGTTTCAAAATATACATACGAATACACATAAAATAACGTATATTTCTATAAAAATATATATACAAAATACACATAAAATGAAGTAAATACGTATAAGAAAATGTATACAAAATACACATAAAATAATGTAAATTCGTATCAAAATAAATAAACTAAATGCCAATAAAAGAATGTTTACTTGTATAAATATAAATATACAAAATACACATAAAATAACGTAAAATTGTATAAAACTATATACAAAAATAAACAAAAATAATTAAATTTGTATGAAAATAGATATACAAAAGACACATAAAATAAGCTAAATTTGAATTGAAATAAATATAGAAAATACATAAAATAATGTAAATTTGTATCAAAATATATATTCAAATACACATATAATAACGTAAATTTGTATAAAAATATATAAACAAAATACACATTAAATAATGTAAATACGTATAAAAGATATGTACGTAATGTAAAAATTTATAAAATTAAAGATGCAAAATACCCATAAAATATCTTATATTTAAAAAAATATATACAAAAATAAACATAAAATAATTAAATTTGTATTAAAATAAATATACAAAATACACATACAATAAGGTAGATTTTTATTGAAATAGATATGCAAAAAACATATAAAATAATGAAAATTTTATCAAAATATATACGAATACACACAATAAAATTACGTAAATTTTTATGAAAATATATATACAAAATACACATAAAATAATGTAAATACATAGAAAATATATATACAAAATACACATAAAATAATGTAAATTCGTATCAAAATAAATAAACAAAATTTCCTCTAAAAGAATGTATATGTGTAGGAAAATATATATACAAAATACAAATAAAAAAAAAAAAATTGTATAAAAATAATACAAAATACACAAAATAATTTAAGTTTGTTTGAAAATATATATGCAAAATACAAATGAAATTAGGCAAATTTTTATTGAAATACATATACAAAATACACATAAAATAATGTAAATTTGTATGAAAATATATAAACAAATACACATAAGATAACGTAAGTTTCCATAAAATATATGTACAAAATATACATTAAATAATGTAAATATGTCTAAAAATATATATACAAAATACACAGAATAACGTAAAATCGTATCAAAATAAATAAACAGACAATCAATAAAATAATGTAAATTTGTATGAAAATAAAGATGCAAAATACCCATATAATAACGCATATTTGTTTAAAAATATATATACAAAAATACACATAAAATAATTAAATTTGCATCAAAATAAATATACAAAAGGCACATACAATAAAGAAAATTTGTATTGAAATAGATATGCGAAATACACATAAATAATGTAAATTTGTATCAAAATATATATACGAATTCACATAAAATAGAGTAAATTTCTATGAAAATATATATTCACAATACATATAAAATTATGTAAATAAGTATAAAAATATATATATCAAATACACCTAAAATAATGAAAACTCGTATCAAAATAAATAAACAAAATTCCGATAAAAGAACGTATATTTGTAGGAAAATAAATATACAAAATTCACTTAAAATTACGAAAATTTGAATAAAAATATATACTAAAATACACAAAATTAATTTCAATTTGTATGAAAATAGATATACATAATACACATATAATTAGTTAAATTTGTATTTAAATACATGTACAAAATACACATAAAATAATGTATATTTGTATGAAATGAAAACAAATTCACATAAAATAACGTTCATTTGTATGAAATATATATACAAAATATACATAGAATAATGTAAAATCGTATCAAAATAAATACACAGAATATCAATAAAATAATGTAAATTTGTATGAAAATAAAGATGCAAAATACCCATAAAATAAAGCATTTTTTTATGAAAATACATATACAAAAATACACATAGAATAATTAAATTTGTATTAAAATTAATATACAAAATGCACGTACAGTAAGGTAAATTTATATTGAAAAAATATGCAAAATGCGCATAAAACAATGTATATTTGTTTCAAAATATATATACGAATACACATAAAATAACATATTTCTATAGAAATATATATACAAAATACACATGAAATGACGTAAATACGTATAAAAATATATATACACAATACACATTAAATAATGTGAATTCGCGTCAAAATAAATAAACAAAATATCAATAAAAAATGTGTATTTGTATGAAAATAGATATACAAAATACACAAAAAATATTTTAAATTTATATAAAATTCTTTTTATAAAAATATTTATACCAAAATAATAAAATTTTTAAATTTGTATTACAATAAATATACAAAATGCACATACAATAAGGTAGATTTATATTGAAATAGATATTCTAAATACATATAAAACAATGTAAATTTGCTTCAAAATATATATACCAATACACATAAAATAACGTAGATTACTATAAAAATATATATACAAAATACACATTAAATGAAGTAAATACGTATAAGAAAATGTAAACGAAGTACACATAAAATAATTAAATTTGTATTAAAATAAATATACAAAATACACATACAATAAGGTAAATCTATATTGAAATAGATATGCAAAATAAACATAAAATAATGTAAATTTGTATCAAATCATATACGAATACACACAATAAAATAACGTAAATTTTTATGAAAATATATATAAAAAATACACATAAAATAATGTAAATACGTAGAAAAATATATATACAAAATACACATAAAATTATGCAAATTCTTATGAAAATAAATGAACAAAATTCCACTAAAAGAATGTATATTTGTAGGAAAATATAAATACAAAATACAAATAAAATAACTAAAATTTGTATAAAAATATAAAAATACATAAAAATAACTAAAATTTGTTTGAAAATAGATATGCAAAATACACATCAAATTAGACAAATTTGTATTGAAATACATATACAAAATTCACATAAAATAATGAAAGTTTGTATGAAAATATATAAACAAATAAACATAAAATAACGTAAATTTACATAAAATATATATACAAAATATACATTGAATAATGTAAATATGTAAAAAATATATATACAAAATTCACATAGAATAATGTAGAATCGTATCAAAATAAATAAAGAGAATATAAATAAAATAATGTAAATTTGTTTAAAAAAAAAGATGCAAAATACCCACATATTAACGCATATTTTTACAAAAATACACATAAAATAATTAAATTTGTATTAAAATAAATATACAAAATACACATACAATATGGTAAATTTGTATTGAAATAGATATGCAAAATAAACATAAATAATGTAAATTTGTACCAAATATATATACGAATACCCATAAAATAGAGTAAATTTCTATGAAAATATATATTCAAAACACAAATAAAATGATATAAATAAGTATAAAATATACATATCAAATACACCTAAAATAATGTAAATTCGTATAAAATAAATAAACAAAATTACGATAAAAGATGCAAGATACATATTAAATAATGTAAATATGTATAAAAAATATATACAAAAAACAAAAAGAATAATGTGAAATCGTATCAAAATAAATACACCGAATATTAATAAAATAATGTAAATTTGTATGAAAATAAAGATGCAAGCTTCCCATCAAATAGCGCATTTCTTATAAAAATATATATACCAAAATACACATAAAATATTTAAATTTGTATTGAAATAAATATACAAAATGCACATACAATAAGGTAAATTTGTATTGAAAGAGATATGCAAAAATACATATAAAACAATGTAAATTTGTTTCAAAATATATATACGAATACACATAAAATAACGTAGATTTCTATAAAAATATATATACAAAATACACATAAAATTAAGTAAATACGTATAAAAATAGATATACAAAATACACATAGAATAATGTAAAATTGTTTAAAAAAAAAAAAACAGAATATAAATAAAATAATGTAAATTTGTATGAAAATAAAAATACATATACAAAAATACACATAGCATAATTAAATTTGTATTAAAATTAATATACAAAATGCATATAAAATAAGGTAAATTTGTATTGAAAAAATATGCAAAATACACATAATTTTTGATACGATTTTACATTATTTTATTAGTGTTTTGTATATATTTTTTTATACATATTTACATTATTTAATGTTTTTTTTGTATATATATTTGATACAAATTTACGTCATTTTAAGTCTATATGTTTATATATTTTCATTCAAATTTACATTATTTTATGTGTATTTTGTATATGTATTTCTATACAAATTTACCTATTTTTATATGTTTTTTGTATATTTATTTTCATACAAGTTTAAATTATTTTTGTGTATTTTTGTATATAGTTTTATACAAATTTAGGTTATTTTATGTGTATTTTGTATATCTATTTTTATAAAAATACACATTCTTTTCATGATATTTTGTTTATTTATTTTGACACGAATTAACATTATTTAATGTGTATTTTGTATATATATTTTTATACGTATTTACATTATTTCAAGTGTATTTTGTATATATATTTCTATAGAAATCTGCGTTATTTTATGTGTATTCGAATATATATTTTGAAACAAATTTTCATTGTTTTATGTGAATTTTGCATATTTTTTCAATACAAATTTACCTTATTGTATGTGCATTTTGTATATTAATTTTAATACAAATTTGATTAATCTATGTGTATTTTTGTATATGTATTTTTATAAAAATATGTAATATATTAAATTTGTATTTAAATACATGTACAAAATACACATAAAATAATGTAAATTTGTATGAAATGAAAACAAATTCACATAAAATAACGTACATTTGTATAAAATAGATATACAAAATAATTTTATGTGTATTTTGTATATTTATTTTCATACAAATATAAATTATTTTTGTGTATTTCTGTATATAGTTTTATACAAACTTAGGTTATTTTATGAGTATTTTGTATATCTATTATCATACAAATACACATTCTTTTATTGATATTTTGTTTATTTATTTTGACGAGAATTTAAATTATTTAATGTGTATTTTGTATATATATTTTTATACGTATTTACATCATTTCATGTGTATTTTGTATATATATTTCTATAGAATTCTACGTTATATTATGTGTATTCGTATATAGATTTTTAAACAAATTTACACTTTTATGTGTATTTTGCATATTTTTTCAATACAAATTTCCCTTATTGTATATGCATTTTGTATATTAATTTTAATACAAATTCAATTATTCTATGTGTATTTTTGTATATGTATTTTTATAAAAATATGCCTTATTTTATGAGTATTTTGCATCTTTATTTTCATACAAATTTACGTTATTTTATTGATATTCTGCTCATTCATTTTGATACGATTTGACATTATTCTATGTGTATTTTGTATATATTTTCCAAACAAATTTACGTTATTTTATGTTTATTTGTGTATATATTCTGACACAAATTTACAATATTTTATGGGTATTTTGTATATATATTTCAAAAGAAATTTACCTAGTTTTATGTGTATTTTGAATATCATTGTTCATACAAACTCAAATTATTTTTATGTATTTTTGTATATATTTCAATAGAAATTTTAGTTATGTTATATGTATATTGTAAATCTATTTTCATTCAAATATATATTATTTTATTGGTATTTTGTTGATTTATATTGATACGAGTTTACATTATTTTATATGTAATAATATGGGGAGGCGGTGGCTGAATCGACAGAGTAACAGCACCGCGTTCAGGAGGACGCGAGTTCAATCCCCGCCCGGTGCCACCAGGCTGGGATTTTTCAGCCGCCGCCGAGTGGCTTAAAACTACCCACATGCTGTCCAGAAGACCACCTATCAACCCGGACTCTAGATTCTAGGATTAAAGATGAGCTCCGGGAGGGCAGCATGATCCAATGCAAGATGGCGCCACTATAAACACTCGCCTGCGCCAGAACGGGCTGGGCCGACCATCAGGACCTACCGGGAAGAAGCCTTGGGCCGACCATCAGGCCCCACCGGGAAGAAGCCTGCCGGCGCTATAGGTCGCGACGTAAAAAAAAAAAAAAATGTACTTTTTATATATATTTTTATACGCATTTACATTATTTAATATTCATTTTGAATATATAATTTTATGCAAACTCATGGTATTTTATGTGTATTTGTATATATATTTTCATATAAATTTACAGTATTTTATGTGTATTTTGTACATATATTTCATTACAAATTTACCGTTTTTTATGTTTATTTTGTATGTGTATTTTGTACATTTATATTCATACAAATACACATTCTTTTATTGGTATTTTGTTTATTTATTTTGTTTCGAATTTATATTATTTTATGTGTATTTTGTTTACATTTTTTTATACGTATTTACCTAATTTTATGTGTATTTTGTATATATATTTTTATAGAAATCTACGTTATTTTATGTGTATTCGTATATATATTTTGAAACAAATTTACTTTGTTTTATAAGTATTTTTGCATATCTCTTTCAATAGAAGTTTACCTTATTGTATGTGCATTTTGTATATTTATTTCAATACAAATTTAAATATTTTATGTGTATTTTGGTATATATATTTTTATAAGAAATGCGCTATTTGATGGGAATTTTGCATCTTTATTTTCATACAAATTTACATTATTTTATTGCATATATATTTCATACAAATTTATTATCTATTATTTATTTTCATACAAATACATATTGTTTTCATGATATTTTGTTTATTTATTTTGACACGAATTTACATTACTTAATATGTATTTTATATATATATATATATATATATATATATATATATATATATATATATATATATATATATATATATATATATATATATATATATATATATATATATATATATATATATATATATATATATATATATATATATATATATATATATATATATATATATATATATATATATATATATATATATATATATATATATATATATATATATATATATATATATATATATATATATATATATATATATATATATATATATATATATATATTTTTTACGTATTTACATAATTTCATGTGTATTTTGTATATATATTTCTATAGAAATCTACGTTATTTTATGTGTATTCGTATATATATTTTGAAACAAATTTACAATATTTTATTTGTATTTTGCATTTTTTTTCAATACAAATCTATTTTATTGTATGTGTGCATTTTGTATATTAATTTTAATACAAATTTAATTATTCTATGTGTATTTTTGTATATGTATTTAAAAAAAAAAATGCTTATCTTATGGGTATTTTGTATCTTTGTTTTCATACAAATTTAAATTATTTTATTGATATTCTGTGTACTTATTTTGATACGATTTTACATTATTCTATGTATAACAAAAATAAATACAGAATACACAAAAATAGATATGCAAAATACATATAAACAATGTAAATTTGTTTCAAAATATATATACGAATACACATGACATGGGTATTTTGAATCTTAATTTTCATACAAATTTACATTATTTTATTAATATTTTCTGTATTTATTTTGATACGATTTTACATTATTTTATTTGTGTTTTGTATATATTTTTTTATACATATTTACATTATTTAATGTGTTTTTTGTATATATATTTGATACAAATTTACGTTATTTTAAGTCTATATGTTTATATATTTTCATTCAAATTTACATTATTTTATGTGTATTTTGTATATGTATTTCAATACAAATTTACCTAATTTTATTTATTTATTTTCATACAAGTTTAAATTATTTTTGTTTATTTTTGTATATAGTTTTATACAAATTTAGGTTATTTTATGTGTATTTTGTATATCTATTTTCATACAAATACACATTCTTTTCATGATATTTTTTTTTATTTTTTTGACACTAATTAACATTATTTAATGTGTATTTTGTATATATATTTTTATACGTATTTACATTATTTCAAGTGTATTTTGTATATATATTTCTATAGAAATCTACGTTATTTTATGTGTATTCGTATATATATTTTGAAACAAATTTACATTGTTTTATGTGTATTTTGCATATTTTTTCAATACAAATTTACATTATTGTATGTGCATTTTGTATATTAATTTTAATACAAATTTGATTAATCTATGTGTATTTTTGTGTATGTATTTTTATAAAAATATGCTTTATTTTATGGGTATTTTGCATCTTTATTTTCATTCAAATTTACATTATTTTATTGATATTCTGTGTATTTATTTGGTATGATTTCACATTATTCTATGTGTATTTTGTATATATATTTTATATAAAATGTATTTGTTTTCATTTCATACAAATCTACATTATTTTATGTGTTTTTTGTACATGTATTTAAATACAAATTTAACTAGTTATATGTGTATTTTGTATATCTATTTTGTATGTATATTTTCATAGAAATTTACTCTATTTTATGAGTATTCGTATATATATTTTGATACAAATTTACATTATTGATGTGTATTTTGCATATCTATTTCAATACAAATTTTCTTTATTGTACGTGCATTTTGTATATTTATTTTAATACAAATTTAATTATTTTATATGTATTTTTGTATATATATTTTTATGCAAATATGCGTTATTATATGGATATTTTGCAGCTTTATTTTCATACAAATTTACATTATTTTATTGATATTCTCTTTATTTATTTTGATACGATTTAACATTATTCTATGTGTATTTTGTATATATTTTTATACATATTTACATTATTTAAGGTTTATTTTGTATATATATTTTATCCAAATTTACATTATTTTATGTGTATTTGTTTATATATTTTATACAAATTTACATTATTTTATGTGTATTTTGTATATACATTTTCATAAAAAAATTACGTTATTTTATTGTGTGTATTCGTATATCTTTTGCTACAAATTTTATACAAATTCATGTTATTTAATGTGTATTTGTATATATATTTTCATACAAATTTATATTATTTTATGTGTATTTTTTCATATATTTCATTACAAATTTACCTTATTTTATGTTTATTTTGTATATTTATTTCATTCAATTTTAAATTATTTTATGTGTATATTTGTATTTGTATTTAGGTTATTTTATGTGTATTTTGTATATATATTTTCATCCAAAATTACATTATTATATTGGTATTTTCTTAATTTAATTCGATACGAATTTAGATTATTTCATAGGTATTTTGTATACATATTTTTATACTCATTTACATTATCTAATGTGTGTTTTGTATATATATTTTTATGCAAATTTATTTTGTTCATTTTTGTACATATATTTTTATTGAAATTTGCGTTATTTTATGTATATAGTTTTATATAAATTTACGTTATTTTATGTGCATTTTGTATATTTATACAAATACACATTCTTTTATTGGTATATTGTTTATTTATATTTATACGAATTTACATTATTTTATGTGTATTTTGTTTACATTTTTTTATACGTATTTACTTAATTTTATGTGTATTTTGTATATGTATTTTTTTAGAAATCTACGTTATTTTATGTGTATTCGTATATATATTTTGAGACAAATTTACATTATTTTATATGTATTTTGGATATCTATTTCAATACAAATTTACCTTATTGTATGTGCATTTTGTATATTTATTTTGATACAAATTCAAATATTTTATGTGTATTTTGGTATCAATAATTTTATAAAAAATGCGTTATTTTATAGGTATTTTGCATCTTAATTTTCATACAAATTTACATTATTTTATTAATATTCTGTGTATATATTTTCATACGATTTTACATTATTCTATTTGTGTTTTGTATATATTTTTTTATACATATTTACATTATTTAATGTGTATTTTGCATATATATTTCAAATAAATTTACGGTATTATATGTGTATTTGTTTATATATTTTCTTTCAAATTTACATTATTTTATGTGTATTTTGTATATGTATTTCAATAGAAATTAACCTAATTTTATGTGTATTTTGTATATTTATTTTCATACAAATTTTAAAAAAAATTTGTGTATTTATGTATATAGTTTTATACAAATTTAGGTTATTTTATGTACGCATTTACATTATTTAATGTGTGTTTTGTATATATATTTTTATCCAAAGTTACTTTATTTTACGTTCATTTTTGGACATATATTTTTATAGAAATTAGCGTTATTTTATATGTATTTATATATGTTTTCTCATACAAATTTACATTATTTTATTGCTATATTGTTTATTTAGTTTGATACGAATTACATGATTATATGTGTATTTTGTACATATTTTTTATACGTATTTACATTACTTAATGTGTATTTTGTTTATATATTTTTAAACAAATTTACGTTATTATATGTATTTTTATAAATATTTTGATACAAATTTACATTATTTTATGTATTTTGTACATGCATTTCAATTCAAATTTAGCTTATTTTATCTGTATTTTGTATATCTATTTTCATACGAATTTAACTACTTCTGTGTATTTTTGTATATAGTTTCATACAAATTTACGTTATTTTATGTGTATTTTGTATATTTATATTCATACAAATACACATTCTTTTATTGGTATTTTGTTTATTTATTTTGATACGAATTTACATTATTTCATATGTATTTTGTATACATTTTTTTATACGTATTTACTTCATTTTACGTGTATTTTGTATATATTTTTATACAAATCTACGTTATTTTATGTGTATTCGTATATATATTTTGAAACAAATTTACATTGTTTTATATGTATTTTGCATATCTATTTCAATACAGATTTACCTTATTGTATGTGTATTTTGTATATTTATTTTAATACAAATAAATTTTTTATGTGTATTTTTGTATATATATTTAAAAAAAATGCGTTATTTTATGGGTCTTTTGCTTCTTTATTTTCATACAAATTTACATTATTTTATTAATATTCTGTGTATTTATTTTGATACGATTTTACATTATTCTATTTGTGTTTTGTATATATTTTTTTATACAAATTTACGTTATTTTAAGTGTATTTCTTTATGTATTTTCATTCAAATTTACATTATTTGATGTGTATTTTGTATATGTATTTCAATACAAATTTAACTAATTTTATGTGTATTTTGTATATTTTTTTTCATACAAATTTAAATTATTTTTGTGAATTTTTGAATATAGTTTTATACAAATTTATGTTATCTTATGTGTATTTTGTATATTTATTTTCATACAAATACATTCTTTTATTGACATTTTGTTTATTTATTTATTTTGACGAATTTACATTATTTAATGTGTATTTTGTATTTATATTTTTATACGTATTTACATCCTTTTATGTGTATTTTGTATATTTATAAAAAATGCGTTATTTTATGGGTATTTTGCATCTTTATTTTCATACAAATTTACATTATTTTATTTACATTCTGTGTATTTATTTTAATACGATTTTACATTATTCTATTTGTGTTTTGTATATATATTTTTTTATACATATTTACATTATTTAATGAGTATTTTTAATATATATTTTATACAAATTTATGTTAATTTAAGTGTATTTGTTTATATATTTTCATTCAAAATTACATTATTTTATGTGTATTTTGTATATGTATTTCTTTAAATTTACCTAATTTTATGTGTATTTTGTATATTTATTTTCATACAAATTTAACCTATTTTTGTGTATTTTTATATATAGTTTTATGCAAATTTACGTTATTTTATGTGTATTTTGTATATGTATTTTCATACAAATACACATTCTTTTATTGATATTTTAATTATTTATTTTGACACGAATTTACATTATTTAATGTGTATTTTGTATATATTTTTTTATACGTATTTACAACATTTCATGTGTATTTTGTATATATATTTCTATAGAAATCTACGTTATTTTATGTGTATTCGTATATATATTTTGAAACAAATCTACATTATTTTATGTGTATTTTGTATATATATTTCATTATAAATTTGCTTTATTTTAAGTTTATTTTTATATCTATTTTCATTCAAATTCAAATCATTTTATGTGTATATATTTATTTGTATTTACGTTATTTTATGTGTATTTTCTATATATATTTTCATTCAAAATTACATTATTTTATCGGTATTTTGTTCATTTATTTCGATACGAATTTAGATTATTTCATGTGTATTTTCTATACATATACATATAGAGTAAATTTCTATGAAAATATATATTCAAAATACATATAAAATTATGTAAATAAGTATAAAAATATATATATCAAATACACCTAAAAAAAATGAAAATTCGTATCAAAATAAATAAATAAAATTCCGATAAAAGAACGTATATTTGTAGGAAAATAAATATACAAAATTCACATAAAATTACGAAAATTTGAACAAAAATATATACAAAAATACACAAAATTAATTTCAATATGTATGAAAATAGATATACAAAATACACATATAATTAGTTAAATTTGTATTTAAATAGATGTACAAAATTCACATAAAATAATGTAAATTTGTATGAAATGAAAACAAATTCACATAAAATAACGTACATTGGTATAAAATAGATATACAAAATATACATAGAATAATGTAAAATCGTATCAAAATAAATACACAGAATATCAATAAAATAATGTAATTTTGTATGAAAATAAAGATGCAAAATACCCATAAAATAAAGCATATTTTTATAAAAATACATACACAAAAATACACATAGAATAGCTAAATTTGTATTAAAATTAACATACAAAATGCACGTACAATAAGGTAAATTTGTATTGAAAAAATATGCAAAATGCACATAAAACAATGTATATTTGTTTCAAAATATATATACGAATACACATAAAATAACGTATATTTCTATAGAAATATATATACAAAATACACATGAAATGACGTAAATACGTATAAAAATATATATACACAATACACATTAAATAATGTAAATTCGCATGAAAATAAATAAACAAAATATCAATAAAAGAATGTGTATTTGAATGAAAATAGATATACAAAATACACATAAAATATTGTAATTTGAATAAAACTATACAAAAATACACAAATTTTTTTTTAAATTTGTATAATATATATATACAAAATACACATGAAATTAGGTAAATTTCTATTGAAATACATATACAAAATACACATAAAATAATGTAAATTTGAATAAAAATATATAAACAAATACACTTAAAAGAACGAAAATTTGTATGAAATATATATAGAAAATACACATTAAATAATGTAAATATGTATAAAAAAATATATACAAAACACAAATAGAATAATGTAAAATAGTATCAAAATAAATACACAGAATATTAATAAAATAATGTAAATTTGTATGAAAATAAAGATGCAAAATACCCATAAAACAACGCATTTTTTTATGAAAATATATATACCAAAAAAACATAAAATATTTAAATTTGTATTACAATAAATATACAAAATGCACATACAATAAGGTAAATTTGTATTGAAATAGATACGAAAATACATATAAAACAATGTAAATTTGTTTCAAAATATACATACGAATACACATAAAATAACGTATATTTCTATAAAATATATATACAAAATACACATAAAATGAAGTAAATACGTATAAGAAAATGTATACAAAATACACATAAAATAATGTAAATTCGCATCAAAATAAATAAACTAAATGCCAATAAAAGAATGTTTACTTGTATAAATATAAATATACAAAATACACATAAAATAACGTAAAATTGTATAAAACTATATACAAAAATAAACAAAAATAATTAAATTTGTATGAAAATAGATATACAAAAGACACATAAAATAAGCTAAATTTGAATTGAAATATATATAGAAAATACATAAAATAATGTAAATTTGTATCAAAATATATATTCAAATACACATATAATAACGTAAATTTGTATAAAAATATATAAACAAAATACACATTAAATAATGTAAATACGTATAAAAGATATGTACGTAATGTAAAAATTTATAAAATTAAAGATGCAAAATACCCATAAAATATCTTATATTTAAAAAAAAATATATACAAAAATAAACATAAAATAATTAAATTTGTATTAAAATAAATATACAAAATACACATACAATAAGGTAGATTTTTATTGAAATAGATATGCAAAAAACATATAAAATAATGAAAATTTTTATCAAAATATATACGAATACACACAATAAAATTACGTAAATTTTTATGAAAATATATATACAAAATACACATAAAATAATGTAAATACATAGAAAAATATATATACAAAATACACATAAAATAATGTAAACTCGTATCAAAATAAATAAACAAAATTTCCTCTAAAAGAATGTATATGTGTAGGAAAATATATATACAAAATACAAATAAAATAAAAAAAAATTGTATAAAAATAATACAAAAATACACAAAAATAATTTAAGTTTGTTTGAAAATATATATGCAAAATACAAATGAAATTAGGCAAATTTTTATTGAAATACATATACAAAATACACATAAAATAATGTAAATTTGTATGAAAATATATAAACAAATACACATAAGATAACGTAAGTTTCCATAAAATATATGTACAAAATATACATTAAATAATGTAAATATGTCTAAAAATATATATACAAAATACACAGAATAACGTAAAATCGTATCAAAATAAATAAACAGACAATCAATAAAATAATGTAAATTTGTATGAAAATAAAGATGCAAAATACCCATATAATAACGCATATTTGTTTAAAAATATATACAAAAATACACATAAAATAATTAAATTTGCATCAAAATAAATATACAAAAGGCACATACAATAAAGAAAATTTGTATTGAAATAGATATGCGAAATACACATAAATAATGTAAATTTGTATCAAAATATATATACGAATTCACATAAAATAGAGTAAATTTCTATGAAAATATATATTCACAATACATATAAAATTATGTAAATAAGTATAAAAATATATATATCAAATACACCTAAAATAATGAAAACTCGTATCAAAATAAATAAACAAAATTCCGATAAAAGAACGTATATTTGTAGGAAAATAAATATACAAAATTCACTTAAAATTACGAAAATTTGAATAAAAATATATACTAAAATACACAAAATTAATTTCAATTTGTATGAAAATAGATATACATAATACACATATAATTAGTTAAATTTGTATTTAAATACATGTACAAAATACACATAAAATAATGTAAATTTGTATGAAATGAAAACAAATTCACATAAAATAACGTTCATTTGTATGAAATATATATACAAAATATACATAGAATAATGTAAAATCGTATCAAAATAAATACACAGAATATCAATAAAATAATGTAAATTTGTATGAAAATAAAGATGCAAAATACCCATAAAATAAAGCATTTTTTATGAAAATACATATACAAAAATACACATAGAATAATTAAATTTGTATTAAAATTGATATACAAAATGCACGTACAATAAGGTAAATTTATATTGAAAAAATATGCAAAATGCACATAAAACAATGTATATCTGTTTCAAAATATATATACGAATACACATAAAATAACATATTTCTATAGAAATATATATACAAAATACACATGAAATGATGTAAATACGTATAAAAATATATATACACAACACATTAAATAATGTGAATTCGCGTCAAAATAAATAAGCAAAATATCAATAAAAAATTTGTATTTGTATGAAAATAGATATACAAAACACACATGAAATATTTTAAATTTATGTAAAACTCTTTTTATTAAAATATATATACCAAAATAATAAAATATTTAAATTTGTATTACAATAAATTTACAAAATGCACATACAATAAGGTAGATTTATATTGAAATAGATATGCTAAATACATGTAAAACAATGTAAATTTGCTTCAAAATATATATACCAATACACATAAAATAACGTAGATTACTATAAATATATATACAAAATACACATTAAATGAAGTAAATACGTATAAGAAAATGTAAACGAAGTACACATAAAATAATTAAATTTGTATTAAAATAAATATACAAAATACACATACAATAAGGTAAATCTATATTGAAATAGATATGCAAAATAAACATAAAATAATGTAAATTTGTATCAAATCATATACGAATACACACAATAAAATAACGTAAATTTTTATGAAAATATATATAAAAAATACACATAAAATAATGTAAATACGTAGAAAAATATATATACAAAATACACATAAAATTATGCAAATTCTTATGAAAATAAATGAACAAAATTCCACTAAAAGAATGTATATTTGTAGGAAAATATAAATACAAAATACAAATAAAATAACTAAAATTTGTATAAAAATATATAAAAAATACATAAAAATAATTTAAATTTGTTTAAAAATAGATATGCAAAATACACATAAAATTAGGCAAATCTATATTGAAATACATATACAAATTACACATAAAATATTGTAAATTTGTATGAAAATATATAAACAAATACACATAAAATAGCGTAAATTTATATAAAATATATATACAAAATATACATTGAATAATGTAAATGTGTATAAAAATATATATACAAAATACACATAGAATAATGTAAAATCGTATCAAAATAAATAAACAGAATATCAATAAAATAATGTAAATTTGTATGAAAACAAAGATGCAAAATATCCAAATAATAACGCATATTTTTACAAAAATACACATAAAATAATTAAATTTGTATTAAAATAAATATACAAAATACACATACAATATGGTAAATTTGTATTGAAATAGATATGCAAAATAAACATAAATAATGTAAATTTGTACCAAATATATATACGAATACCCATAAAATAGAGTAAATTTCTATGAAAATATATATTCAAAACACAAATAAAATGATATAAATAAGTATAAAAATATACATATCAAATACACCTAAAATAATGTAAATTCGTATAAAAATAAATAAACAAAATTACGATAAAAGATGCAAGATACACATTAAATAATGTAAATATGTATAAAAAAAATATATACAAAAAACAAAAAGAATAATGTGAAATCGTATCAAAATAAATACACCGAATATTAATAAAATAATGTAAATTTGTATGAAAATAAAGATGCAAGCTTCCCATCAAATAGCGCATTTCTTATAAAAATATATATACCAAAATACACATAAAATATTTAAATTTGTATTGAAATAAATATACAAAATGCACATACAATAAGGTAAATTTGTATTGAAAGAGATATGCAAAAATACATATAAAACAATGTAAATTTGTTTCAAAATATATATACGAATACACATAAAATAACGTAGATTTCTATAAAAATATATATACAAAATACACATAAAATTAAGTAAATACGTATAAAAATAGATATACAAAATACACATAGAATAATGTAAAATTGTTTAAAAAAAAAAAAACAGAATATAAATAAAATAATGTAAATTTGTATGAAAATAAAAATACATATACAAAAATACACATAGCATAATTAAATTTGTATTAAAATTAATATACAAAATGCATATAAAATAAGGTAAATTTGTATTGAAAAAATATGCAAAATACATAATTTTGATACGATTTTACATTATTTTATTAGTGTTTTATATATTTTTTATACATATTTACATTATTTAATGTTTTTTTGTATATATATTTAATACAAATTTACGTCATTTTAAATCTATATGTTTATATATTTTCATTCAAATTTACATTATTTTATGTATATTGTATATGTATTTCTATACAAATTACCTATTTTTATATGTTTTTTGTATATTTATTTCATACAAGTTTAAATTATTTTGTGTATTTTTTGTATATAGTTTTATACAAATTTAGGTTATTTATGTATTTTGTATATCTATTTTATAAAAATACACATTCTTTTCATGATATTTTGTTTATTTATTTTGACACGAATTAACATTATTTAATGTGTATTTTGTATATATATTTTTATACGTATTTACATTATTTCAAGTGTATTTTGTATATATATTTCTATAGAAATCTGCGTTATTTTATGAGTATTCGAATATATATTTTGAAACAAATTTTCATTGTTTTATATGAATTTTGCATTATGTATGTGCATTTTGAATATTAATTTTAATACAAATTTGATTAATCTATGTGTATTTTTGTATATGTATTTTTATAAAAATATGTAATTAGTTATATTTGTATTTAAATACATGTACAAAATACACATAAAATAATGTAAATTTGTATGAAATGAAAACAAGTTCACATAAAATAACGTACATTTGTATAAAATAGATATACAAAATAATCTTATGTGTATTTTGTATATTTATTTTCATACAAATATCAATTATTTTTGTGTATTTTTGTATATAGTTTTATTCAAACTTAGGTTATTTTATGAGTATTTTGTATATCTATTTTCATACAAATACACATTCTTTTATTGATATTTTGTTTATTTATTTTGACGAGAATTTAAATTATTTAATGTGTATTTTGTATATATATTTTATACGTATTTACATCATTTCATGTGTATTTTGTATATATATTTCTATAGAATTCTACGTTATATTATGTGTATTCGTATATATATTTTAAACAAATTTACACTTTTATGTGTATTTTGTATATTTTTCAAAACAAATTTAAATAATTGTATATGCATTTTGTATATATTTTAATACAAATTTAATTATTTATGTGTATTTTGTATATTTATTTTATAAAATATACCTTCTTTTTATGAATTTTGCATCTTTATTTTGAAACAAATTTACCTTATTTTATATATCTATTTTCATACAAATTGAAATTATTCTATGTGTATTTTGTATATAGTTTTATATAAATTTACGTTATTTTATGTATTTTGTATATTTATATTTATACAAATACACATTCTTTTATTGGTATTTTGTATATTTATTTTGATGAAATTTACATTATTTATGTGTATTTTATACATTTATACGTACTTTACTTAATTTTATGTATTTTGTATATATATTTTATAGAAATCTACGTTATGTTATGTGTATTCGTATATATTTTGAAACAAATATACATTATTTTATATGTATTTTGCATATCTATTTCAATACAGATTTTCCTTATTGTATGTATTTTATATTTATTTTAATACAAATTAATTTTTCATGTGTATTTTGATATATATTTTATAAAAATGCGTTATTTAATGGGTATTTTGCATCTTTATTTTCATACAAATTTACATTGTTTTATTAATATTCTGTGTATTTATTTTGATACGATTTTACATTATTCTATTTGTGTTTTGTATATATTTTTATACATATTTACATTATTTAATGTGTATTTTGTATATATTAAACAAATTTACGTTATTTTATGCATCTGTTAAAATATTTTGATACAAATTTACATTATATTATGTATTTTGTATATATTTCAATACAAATTTAGTTTATTTTATGTATATTTGTATATCTATTTTCATTCGTATCAAAATAAATAAACAAAATAGCAATAAAATAATGTAAATTTGTATAAGAAAACATTTACAAATAACGAAAATTTCTATAAAAATATATGTACAAAAATGCACATAAAATAAAGTAAATTTACATAAAAATATATACAAAACACACACTAATTAATGTAAATGCGTACATAAAATAACCTAAATTTGTATAAAACTATATAAAAAATACACAAAAATAATTTAAATTTGTTTGAAAAGAAATATACAAAATACACATAAAATTAGGTAAGTTTGTATTGAAATACATATACAAAATACTATTCATATAATGTAAATTTGAATGAAAATATATAAACAATTACACTTAAAATAACGTAAATTTGTATAAAATATATATGCAAGATACACATTAAATAATGTAAATGTGTATAAAAAAACATATACAAAAAGAGATAGAATAATGTAAAATCGTATCAAAATAAATACACAGAATATAAATAAAATAATGTAAATTTGTATGAAATTAAAGATACAAAATTCCCAAAATTATCGCATTTTTATAAAAATATATTTACCAAAATACACATAAAATATTTAAATTTGTATTGAAATAAATATACAAAATACATATACAGTAAGGTAAAATTAAATTTGTATTGAAAGAGATATTCAAAATACATATAAAACAATGTAAATTTGTTTCAAAATATATATACGAATATACATAAAATAAGTAGATTTCTATATATATATATATATATATATATATATATATATATATATATATATATATATATATATATATATATATATATATATATATATATATATATATATATATAAAAAATACATATGAAATTATGTAAATACGTATAATAATATATATACAAAATACATATAAAATAATGTAAATTCGTGTCAAAATAAATAAACAAAATATCATGAAAAGAATGTGTATTTGTATGAAAATAGATAGTAGATAATAAATTTGTATAAAATATATATGCAAGATACACATTAAATAATGTAAATATGTATAAAAAAGTATATACAAAAAAAATAGACTAATGTAACATAGGCTCAAAATAAATACACCGAATATTAATAAAATAATGTAAATTTGTATGAAAATAAAGATGCAAAATTCCCATAAAATAGCGCATTTCTTATAAAAATATATATACCAAAATACACAAAATATTTGAATTTGCATTGAAATAAATATACAAAATGCACATACAATAAGGTAAATTTGTATTGAAAGAGATATGCAAAAATACATATAAAACAATGTAAATTTGTTTCAAAATATATATACGAATACAAATATAAAAACGTAGATTTCTAAAAAAAATATATATAGAAAATACACATAAAATTAAGTAAATACGTATAAAAAATGTATACAAAATACACAAAAAATAATGTAATTTCGAGTTAAAATAAATGTAAATTTGAATGAAAATATAAAAACAAATACACTTAAAATAACGTAAATTTGTATAAAATATATATGCAAGATACACATTAAATAATGTAAATGTGTATAAAAAAATATATAAAAAAACAAATAGAATAATGTAAAATCGTATCAAAATAAATACACAGAATATCAATAAAATAATGTAAATTTGTATGAAAATAAGGATGCAAAATTCCCAAAAATTATCGCATTTTTTATAAAAATATATTTACCAAAATACACATAAAATATTTAAATTTGTATTGAAATAAATATACAAAATGCATATACAGTAAGGTAAATTTGTATTGAAAGAGATATTCAAAAATACATATAAAACAATGTAAATCTGTTTCAAAATATATATACGAATACACATAAAATAAAGTAGATTTCTATAGAAATATATATACAAAATACATATGAAATTATGTAAATACGTATAAAAATATATATACAAAATACATATCAAATAATGTAAATTCGTGTCAAAATAAATAAACAAAATATCATGAAAAGAATGTGTATTTGTATGAAAATAGATAATAGATAATAAATTTATATAAAATATATATGCAAGATACACATTAAATAATGTAAATATGTATAAAAAAGTATATACAAAAAACAAATAGAATAATGTAACATCGTATCAAAATAAATACACAGAATATTAATAAAATAATGAAAATTTGTATGAAAATAAAGATGTAAAATTCCCATAAAATAGCGCATTTCTTAAAAAAATATATATACCAAAATACACATAAAATATTTAAATTTGCATTGAAATAAATATACAAAATGTACATACAATAAGGTAAATTTGTATTGAAAGAGATATGCAAAAATACATATAAAACAATGTAAATTTGTTTCAAAATATATATACGAATACAAATAAAAAAACGTAGATTTCTATAAAAATATATACAAAATACACATAAAATTAAGTAAATACGTATAAAAAAAATGTATACAAAATACACATAAAATAATGTAAATTCGAATTAAAATAAATAAACAAAATACCAATAAAAGAATGTGTATTTGGATAAATATAAATATACAAAATACACATACAAAATAAACATAAAATAAGGTAGATTTGTAATAAAATATATGTACAAAATACACATAAAATAATGTAAATTTATTTGAAAATATATATACAAATACACATAAAATACCATGAATTTGTATAAAAATATATATTCAAAATAAATATTGAATAATGTAAAAGCGTATAAATATATATATATATACAAAGTACATATAAAATAATGTAAATTCGTATCAATATAAATTAACAAAACACCAATAAAATAATATATATTTGAATGAAAATAAATTTACAAAATTCAAATAACATAACTAAAATTTGTATTAAAATATATACAAAAATACATAGAAATAATTTGAGTTTGTATGAAAATAGATATATAAAATACACATAAAACTAGGTAAATTTCTTTTGAAATGTATATACAAAATACCCATAAAATATTGTAAATTTGTGTCAAAATATATAAACAAATACACATAAAATAACGTAAATTTGTATGAAAAATATATACAAAATACACATAGAATAATGTCAATTCGTATCAAAATGAATGAGCAGAATATCAATAAAATAATGTAAATTTGTATGAAAATAAAGATGCAAAATACCCAAAAAATAAAGCATATGTTTATAAAAATACAGATACAAAAATACACATCGAATAATTAAATTTGTATTAAAATTAATATACAAAATGCGTATATAATAAGGTAAATTTGTATACAAAATACATATACAAAATAAACATAAAATAAGGTAGATTTGTAATAAAATATATGTACAAAATACATATAAAATAATGTAAATTTATTTGAAAATATATATACAAATACACATAAAATACCATGAATTTGTATAAAAATATATATTCAAAATAAATATTAAATAATGTAAAAGCGTATAAATATATATATACAAAGTACATATAAAATAATGTAAATTCGTATGAATATAAATCAACAAAACACCAATAAAATAATATATATTTGAATGAAAATAAATATACAAATTACACATAACATAACTAAAATTTGTATTAAAATATATACAAAAATACATAGAAATAATTTGAGTTTGTATGTAAATAGATATACAAAATACACATAAAACTAGGTAAATTTCTTTTGAAATGTATATACAAAATACCCATAAAATGTTGTAAATTTGTGTCAAAATATATAAACAAATACACATAAAATAACGTAAATTTGTATGAAAAATATATACAAAATAAAAATAGAATAATGTCAATTATTATCAAAATGAATGAGCAGAATATCAATAAAATAATGTAAATTTGTATGAAAATAAAGATGCAAAATACCCAAAAAATAAAGCATATATTTATAAAAATACAGATACAAAAATACACATCGAATAATTAAATTTGTATTAAAATTAATATGCAAAATGCGTATATAATAAGGTAAATTTGTATTGAAAAAATATGCAACATTCACGTGTACTCATACAAATTTATATTATTTATTGGTATTTTGTTTATTTATTTTGATACGAATTACATGATTATATGTGTATTTTGTACATATTTTTTTATACGTATTTACATTATTTAATGTGTATTTTGTTTATATATTTTCATACAAATTTACGTTATTATATGTGTATTTGTATGAATATTTTGATACAAATTTACTTTATTTCATGTATTTTGTATATATATTTCAATTCAAATTTTGCTAATTTTGTGTGTATTTTGTATATATTTTCATTCAAATTTTGTATATAGTTTTATATTTATTTACGTTATTTTATGTGTATTTTGTATATTTATATTTATACAAATACACATTCTTTTATTGGTATTTTGTTTATTTATTTTCATACGAATTTACATTATTTTATGTGTATTTTGTATACATTTTTTTATACGTATTTACTTCATTTTATGTGTATTTTGTATATATATATTTTTATAGAAATCTAAGTTATTTTATGTGTATTCGTATATATATTTTGAAACAAATTTACATTGTTTTATATGTATTTTGCATATGTATTTCAATACAAATTTTGTATTTTGTGTATTTATTTTCATACGATTTTACATTATTCTATTTGTGTTTTGTACATATTTTTTTATACAAATTTACGTTATTCTAAGTGTATTTGATAATGTATTTTCATTCAAATTTACATTATTTTATGTGTATTTTGTGTATGTATTTCAATACAAATTTACCTAATTTTATGTCTATTTTGTATATTTATTTTCATACAAATTTAAAATATTTTTGTGTATTTTTGTATATAGTTTGATACAAATTTAGGTTATTTTATGTGTATTTTGTATATCTATTTTTATACAAATACACATTCTTTTATTGATATTTTGTTTATTTATTTTGATACTAATTTACATTATTTTATGTGTATTTTGTATATATATTTTATACGTATTTACTTATATTTTATGTGTATTTTGTATATATATTTATACAAATTTATTATTTCATGTGTATTTTGTATATATATTTTATACAAATTTACATTGTTTATATGTATTTTGTATATTATTTTTTATACGTATTTATTTTATATGTATTTTATATATATTTTTAAATCTATATTATGTATATTCGTATGTATATTTTGAAAATTTACATTGTTGTTATGTATTTTGCATATCTATTTTTTTGTATTCTGTTTATATTTTTTTTTTATATATACAGAATAACAAAATCATATCAAAATAAGTACAGAATATCAATAAAATAATTTTAATTTGTATGAAAATAAAGATGCAAAATACCCATAAGATAAAGCATTTTTTTAAATACATATACAAAAATACATAGAATAATTAAATTTGTATCAAAATTAATATACAGAATGCACATACAATAAGGATGACGTAAATATGTATAAAATATATATACAATACACATTAAATAATGTAAATTCATCAAAATAAATAAACAAAATATCAATAAAAGAATCTGTATTTGTATGAAAATAGATATACAAAATACACATAAAATATTGTAAATTTGTATAAAACTCTATTAAAAAAATACACAAAAATAATTTAAATTTGTATAAAAATATATATACAAAATACACATAAAACTAGTTAAATTTTTATTGAAATACATATACAAAATACACATAAAATAATGTAAATTTGAATGAAAATATATAAACAAATACACTTAAAATAACGTAAATATGTATGAAATATATAAGAAAATACACATTAAATAATGTAAATATGTATAAAAAAATATATACAAAACACAAATAGAATAATGTAAAATAGTATCAAAATAAATACACAGAATGTTAATAAAATAATGTAAATTTGTATGAAAATAAAGATGCAATATACCCATAAAACAACGCATTTTTTATGAAAATATATATACCAAAATAAACATAAAATATTTCAATTTGTATTATCATAAATATACAAAATGCACATACAATAAGGTAAATTTGTATTGAAATAGATATGCAAAATACACATAAAACAATGTAAATTTCTTTCAAAATATATATACGAATACACATAAAATAACGTAGATTTCTATAAACATATATATACAAAATACACATAAAATGAAGTAAATACGTATAAGAAAATGTATACAAAATACACATAAAATAATGTAAATTCGTATCAAAATAAATAAACTAAATGCCAATAAAGGAATGTTTACTTGTATAAATATAAATATTCAAAATACACATAAAATAACGTAAAATTGTATAAAACTATATACAAAAATAAACAAAAATAATTAAATTTGTAGAAAATAGATATACAAAAGACACATAAAATAAGCTAAATTTGAATTGAAATAAATATAGAAAATACATAAAATAATGTAAATTTGTATCAAAATATATATTCAAATACACATATATTAAAATTAATATACAAAATGCGTATATAATAAGGTAAATTTGTATTGAAAAAATATGCAACATACACGTTTACTCATAGAAATTTATATTATTTTATTGGTATTTTGTTTATTTATTTTGATACGAATTACATGATTATATGTGTATTTTGTACATATTTTTTTATACGTATTTACATTATTTAATGTGTATTTTGTTTATATATTTTCATACAAATTTACGTTATTATATGTGTATTTGTATAAATATTTTGATACAAATTTACTTTATTTCATGTATTTTGTATATATATTTCAATTCAAATTTAGCTTATATCGTGTGTATTTTGTATATATTTTCATACAAATTTAATTACTTCTGTGTATTTTTGTATATAGTTTTATATAAATTTAAGTTATTTTATGTGTATTTTGTATATTTATATTCATACAAATACACATTCATTTATTGGTATTTTGTTTATTTATTTTGATACGAATTTACATTATTTTATGTGTATTTTGTATACATTTTTTTATACGTATTTACTTCATTTTATGTGTAAATTGTATATATATTTTTATAGAAATCTACGTTATTGTATGTGTATTCGAATATATATTTTGAAACAAATTTACATTGTTTTATATGTATTTTGCATTTCTACTTCAATACAAATTTACCTTATTGTATGTGTTTTTTGTATATTTATTTTAATACAAATTAAATTTTTTGATGTGTATTTTGGTATATATATTTATTTTATGGGTATTTTGCTTCTTTATTTTCATACAAATTTACATTATTTTATTAATATTCTGTGTATTTATTTTGATACGATTTTACATTATTCTATTTGTGTTTTGTACATATTATTTCATACAAATTTACGTTTTTTTTTATAAAATTATTAATACCAAAATACACATAAAATATTTAAATTTGTATTAAAATAAATATACAAAATGCACATACAATAAGGTAAATTTGTATTGAAATAGATATGCAAAATACATATAAAATAATGTAAATTTGTTTCAAAATATATATACGAATACACATAAAATAACGTATATTTCTATAAAAATGCATATACAAAATACACATAACATTAAGTAAATACGTATAAAAAAATGTATACAAAATACACATAAAATAATGTAAATTCGTATTAATGTATATAAACAATATACCAATAAAAGAATCTGTATTTGTATAAATATAAATATACAAAATGCACATAAAATAACGTAAATTTATATAAAACTATATACATAAAATAACGCAAATTTCTTTAAAAATATATGTACAAAAATGAACAAAATAAATTTGCATAAAAATATATATACAAAACACACATTAGATAATGTTAACGAGTATAAAAATATGTAAATTTGTAATGAAATATATGTACAAAATACACATAAAATAATGTAAATTTATATGAAAATATATATACAAATACACATAAAATACCATGAATTTGTATAAAATTATATATTCAAAATAAATATTAAATAATGTAAATGCGTATAAAAATATATATGCAAAGTACATATAAAATAATGTAAATTCGTATCAATATAAATCAACAAAATACCAATAAAATAATATATATTTGAATGAAAATAGATTTACAAAATACACATAACATAACTAAAATTTATATTGAAATATATACAAAAATACATAAAAATAATTTGAGTTTGTATGAAAATAGATATTCAAAATATATATAAAACTAGGTAAATTTCTTTTGAAATATATCTACAAAATACCCATAAAATATTGTAAATTTGTGTCAAAATGTATAAACAAATACACATAAAATAACTTAAAATAACGTAAATATGTATCAAATATATATACAAAAAACACATTAAATAATGTAAATATGTATAAAAAAATATATACAAAACATAAATAAAATAATGTAAAATCGTATCAAAATAAATACAGAAAATATTAATAAAATAATGTAAATTTGTATGAAAATTAAGATGCAAAATACCCATAAAATAACGCATTTTTTATAAAAATATATATACGAAAAAACATAAAATATTTGATTTTGTATTAAAATAAATATATATACATTCTTTTATTGGTATTTTGTTTATTTATTTTGTTTCGAATTTACATTATTTTATGTGTATTTTACATTTTTTTATACGTATTTACTTAATTTTGTGTATTTTGTATATATATTTTTATAGAAATCTACGTTATTTTATGTGTATTCGTATATATATTTTGAAACAAATTTACATTGTTTTATGTATTTTTGCATATCTCTTTCAATAGAAGTTTACCTTATTGTATGTACATTTTGTATATTAATTTCTATACAAATCTAAATATTTTATGTGTATTTTGGTATATATATTTTTATAAGAAATGCGCTATTTGATGGGAATTTTGCATCTTTATTTTCATACAAATTTACATTATTTTATTAATATTCGGTGTATTTATTTTGATACGATTTTACATAATTCTATTTGTTTTTTGTATATATTTTTTTATACATATTTACATTATTTAAATGTATCTTGCATACATACAAATTTATTATCTATTATTTATTTTCATACAAATACACATTCTTTTCATGATATTTTGTTTATCTATTTTGTCACGAATTTACATTACTTAATATGTATTATATATATATATATATAAATATATATATATATATATATATATATATATATATATATATATATATATATATATATATATATATATATATATATATATATATATATATATATATATATATATATATATATATATATTTTATATATATACATAATTTCATATATATATATATATATATATATATCTATATAAATCTACGTTATTTTATGTATTTGTATATATATTTTAACAAATTTACACTGTTATTTATGTGTGTTATATGTAATTTCAATACAAATTTACCTATTGTATATTTTGTATATGTATTTTCAATACAAATTTACCTTATTATGTGTGCATTTGCATCTTTATTTTAATACAAATTTAATTATTCTATTGTGTATTTTTGATATATGTATTTTAACAAAAATAAATACAGAATACACAAAAATAGATATGCAAAATACATATAAACAATGTAAATTTGTTTCAAAATATATATACGAATACACATGAAATAAGGAAGATTTCTATAAAAATATATATACAAAATACACATAAATTAAGTAAATACGTATAAAAAATGTATACAAAATACACATAAAAGAATGTAAATTAGTATCAAAATAAATAAACAAAATACCAATAAAAGAATGTATATTTGTATAATTATATATATACAAAATACACATTAAATAATATAAATTTGTTTAAAACTATACAAAATACACATGAAATGATGTATATACGTATAAAAATATATATACAAAATACACATTAAATAATGTAAATTCGCGTCAAAATAAATAAACAAAATATCAATAAAAGAATGTGTATTTGTATGAAAATAGATATACAAAATACACATAAAATAACGTAAATTTATATAAAACTATATACTAAAATACACAGAAGTAATTAAATTTGTATGAAAATATATACAAAATACACACGAAATAAGCTAAATTTGAATTGAAATATATATACAAAATACATGAAATAAAGTAAATTTATATAAAAATATTTATACAAATTCAAATATAATAACGTAAATTTGAATGAAAATATATAAACAAAATACACATTAAATAATGTAAATACGTATAAAAAATATGTACAAAATACACATATAATCATGTAATTCGTATCAAAATAAATAAACAAAATACCAATAAAATAATATAAATTTGTATGAGTAAACGTGTATTATATTTTTCAATACAAATTTACCTTATTATATACGCATTTTGTATATTAATTTTAATACAAATTTAATTATTCGAAGTGTATTTTGTATCTGTATTTTATAAACATATGCTTTATTTTTGGGTATTTGTTTATTTTCATACAAATTTACATTATTTTATTGATATTCTGCTCATTCATTTTGATACGAATTGACATTATTCTATGTATTTTGTATATATATTCACACATTAAATTGACGTTATTTTATGTTTAAAAATATGTACAAAATACACATATAATCATGTAATTCGTATCAAAATAAATAAACAAAATACCAATAAAATAATATAAATTTGTATGAGTAAACGTGTATGTTGCATATTTTTTCAGTACAAATTTACCTTATTATATACGCATTTTGTATATTAATTTTAATACAAATTTAATTATTCGATGTGTATTTTTGTATCTTTATTTTTTTAACATATGCTTTTTTTTGGGTATTTTGCATCTTTATTTTCATACAAATTTACATTATTTTATTGATATTCTGCTCATTCATTTTGATACGAATTGACATTATTCTATGTGTTTTTTGTATATATTTTTCATACATGTTTACGTTATTTTATGTGTATTTGTTTATATATTTTGACACAAATTTACAATATTTTATGGGTATTTTGTATATACATTTCAAAAGAAATTTACCTAGTTTTATGTGTATTTTGTATATCTATTTTCATACAAACTCAAATTATTTCTATGTATTTTTGTATATATTTTAATACAAATTTTAGTTATGTTATGTGTATTTTGTAAATTTATTTTCATTCAAATATATATTATTTTATTGGTGTTTTGTTGATTTTTATTGTCACGAATTTACATTATTTTATATGTACTTTGTATATATATTTTTATACGCTTTTACATTATTTAATATTTATTTTGAATATATATTTTTATACAAATTCATGGTATTTTATGTGTATTTTGTACATATATTTTTTTACAAATCTACCTTATTTTATGTTTATTTTGTATATGTATTTTGTATATTTATATTTATCCAAATACACATTCTTTTATTGGTATTTTGTTTATTCATTTTAACTCGAATTTACATTATTTTATGTGTATTTTGTATACATTTTTTTTATACGTATTTACTTAATTTTATGTGTATTTTGTATATATATTTTTATAGAAATCTACGTTTTTTTATTTGTATTCGTATATATATTTTGAAACAAATTTACATTGTTTTATATGTATTTTTGCATATCTCTTTCAATACAAATTTACCTTATTGTATGTGCATTTTGTATATTTATTTCAATGCAAATTTAAATATTTTATGTGTATTTTGGTATATATATTTTTATAAGATTACGAAAATTTGAATAAAAATATATACAAAAAAACAAAAAAATAAATTTCAATTTGCATGAAGATAGATATACAAAATACACATATAATTAGTTAAATTTGTATTTAAATACACGTACAAAATACACATAAAATAATGTAAATTTGTATGAAATGAAAACAAATTCACATAAAATTCGCGTCAAAATAAAGAAACAAAATATCAATAAAGGAATGTGTATTTGTATGAAAATAGATATACAAAATACACATAAAATAACCTAAATTTGTATCAAACTATATACAAAAATACAGAAAAATATTTTAAATTAGTATGAAAATAAATATACAAAATACACATAAAATTAGGTAAATTTGTATTGAAATACATACACAAAATACACATAAAATAATGTAAATTTGAATGTAAATACATAAACAAATACACTTAAAATAACGTAAATTTGTATAAAATATATGTACAAAACACAAATAGAATAATGTAAAATCGTATCAAAATAAATACACAGAATATTAATAAAATAATGTAAATTTGTATGAAAATAAAGAAGGGAAATACCCATAAAATAACGCATTTTTTTTATTTATAAAAATATATATACCAAAAAACACATCAAAAAATTAAATTTGTAATAAAATAAATATACAAAAAACACATACTATAAGGTAAATTTGTATTGAAATAGATATGCAAAATACATATAAAACAATGTAAATTTGTTTCAAAATATATATACGAATACACATATAATAACGTAGATTTCTATAAAAATATATATACAAAATACACATAAAATGAAGTAAATACGTATAAAAAAATGTATACAAAATACACATAAAATAATGTAAATTCGTATCAAAATAAATAAACAAAATAGCAATAAAAGAATGTGTATTTGTATAAATATAAATATACAAAATACACATAAAATAACGTAAAGTTATATAAAACTATATACTAAAATACACAGAAGTAATTAAATTTGTATGAAAATATATACGAAATACACACAAAATAAGCTAAATTTGAATTGAAATATATATACAAAATACATGAAATAAAGTAAATTTGTATCAAAATATTTATACAAATACTCATATAATAACGCAAATTTGTATAAAAATATATAAACAAAATACACATTAAATAATGTAAATACGTATAAAAAAATATGTACAAAATACACATATAATCATGTAATTCGTATCAAAATAAATAAACAAAATACCATTAAAATAATATAAATTTGTATGAGTAAACGTGTATGTTGCATATTTTTTCAATACAAATTTACCTTATTATATACGCATTTTGTATATTAATTTTAATATATGTGTATTTGAATATATATTTTGATACAAATTTACATTATTTTATGTATTTTCTATATTTATTTCAATTCAAATTTAGCTTATTTTATGTGTCTTTTGTATATCTATTTTCATACAAATTTAATTATTTTTGTTTATTTTTGTATATAGTTTTATACAATTTTACGTTATTTTATGTGTATTTTGTATATTTATATTTATACAAGTAAACATTCTTTTATTGGCATTTAGTTTATTAATTTTGATACGAATTTACATTATTTTATGTATATTTTGTAAACATTTTCTTATACGTATTAACTTCATTTTATGTGTATTTTGTATATATATTTTTATAGAAATCTACGTTATTTTATGTGTATTCGTATATATATTTTGAAATAAATTTACATTGTTTTATGCGTATATTGCATATCTATTTCAATACAAATTTACCTTATTGTATGTGCATTTTGTATATTTATTGTAATACAAATTTAAATATTTTATGTTTATTTTGGTATAGATATTTTCATAAAAAATGCGTTGTTTTATGGGTATTTTGCATCTTTATTTTCATACAAATTTACATTATTTTATTAATATTCTGTGTATTTATTTTGATACTATTTTACATTATTCTATTTGTGTTTTGTATATATTTTTTTATACATATTTACATTTACGTTATTTTAAGTGTATTTGTTTTTATTTTTTTATTCAAATTTACATTTTTTTATGTGTATTTTGTATATGTATTTCAATAGAAATTTAACTAGTTTTATGTGTATTTTGTATATATATTATTATACAAATTTAAATTATTTTTGTGTATTTTTTTAATAGAGTCTTATACAAATTTACAATATTTTATGTGTATTTTGTATATCTATTTTCATACAAATACACATTCTTTTATTGGTATTTTGTTTATTTATTTTGATGCGAATTTATATTATTTAATGTGTATTGTGTATATATATTTTTATACGTATTTACGTCATTTCATGTGTATTTTTTATATATAATTCTATAGAAATATATGTTATTTTATGTGTATTCGTATATATATTTTGAAACAAATATACATTGTTTTATGTGCATTTTGTATATTTTTTCAATACAAATTTCCCTTATTGTACGTGCATTTTGTATATTAATTTTAATACAAATTTAATTATTCTATGTGTATTCTTGTATATGTATTTTAAAAAAAATATGCTTTATTTTATGGGTATTTTGCATCTTTATTTTCACACAAAATTACATTATTTTATTGATATTCTGTGTATTTATTTTGATACGATTTTACAATATTCTATGTATATTTTGTATATCTATTTTATACAAATGTACGTTATTTTATGTGAATTTGTTTTCATTTCATACAAATTTACATTATTTTATGTGTATTTTTACATGTATTTAAATACAAATTTAACTAATTATATGTGTATTTTGTATATCTATTTTCATACAAATTGAATTTTTTTTTTGTATATATTTTTATTCAAATTTTCGTAATTTTATGTGTATTTTGTATATTTATTTTCCTACAAATATACGTTCTTTTATCGGAATTTTGTTTATTTATTTTGATACGAATTTTCATTTTTTTAGGTGTATTTGATATATATTTTTTTATACTTATTTACATAATTTTATATGTATTTTGAATATATATTTTCATAGAAATTTACTCTATATGCATATACAAAAAAACAAAAATAATTTAAATTTGTAGGAAAATAAATATACAAAATACACATAAAATTAGGTAAATTTGTATTGAAATACATATACAAAATACTGTTAAAATAATGTAAATCTGAATGAAATTATATAAACAAATACACTTAAAATGACGTAAATTTGTATAAAATATATATAAAAAATACACATTAAATAATGAAAATATGTATAAAAAATATATACAAAACACTAATAGTATAATATAAAATCGTATCAAAATATATACACAGAATATTAATAAAATAATGTACATTTGTATGAAAACTAAGATGCAAAATACCTATAAAATAACGCATTTTTTATAAAATTATATATACCAAAATACACATAAAATATTTGAATTTGTATTAAAATAAATATACAAAATGCACATACAATAAGGTAAATTTGTATTGAAATAGATATGCAAAAAAACATATAAAACAATGTAAATTTGTTTCAAAATATATATACGAATACACATAAAATAACGTAGATTTCTATAAATATATATATACAAAATACAAATAAAATTAAGTAAATACGAATCAAAAATGTATACAAAATACACATAAAATAATGTAAATTCGTATAAATATAAATAAACAAAATACCAATCAGAGAATGTGTATTTGTATAAATATAAATATACAAAATGCACATAAAATAACGTAAATTTGTATAAAACTATATACAAAAATACAGAGAAGTAATTAAATTTGCATGAAAATAGATATACAAAATACACACAAAATAAGCTAAATTTGAATTGAAATATATATACAAAATACATAAAATAAAGTAAATTCGTTTCAAAATATTTTTAACAAATACACATATAATAACGTAAATTTGTAAAAAAAATATATAAACAAAATACACATTAAGTAATGTAAATACGTATAAAAAAAATATTTACAAAATACACCAATAATCAAGTCATTCGTATCAAAATAAATAAACAAAAAACTAATTAAATAATGTAAATTTGTATGAGAAAACATATACAAAATACACATAAAATAACGTTTTAAGTTTCTATAAAAATATATGTACAAAAATACACATAAAATTAGTTTGCATAAAAAAATATATACAAAACACACATTAGATAATGTAAATGAGTATAAAAATATGTATACAAAATACCTATGAAATAATCTAAATTCGTATCGAGTTAAATTAAGAAAATAACAATAAAATAATGTAGTTTTGGATGAAAATATATATAGAAATCACACATAAAATAACCTAAATACAAATACAAATATACACATTAAATAATTTAAAATTGAATGAAATAAATATACAAAATAAACATAAAATAAGGTAAATTTGTAATAAATATATGTAAGAATACACATAAAATAATATAAATTTGTATGAAAATATATATACAAATACACATAAAATAACATGAGTTTGTATAAAATGTTTCAAAATATATACGAATACACACAATAAAATAACGTAAATTTTTATGAAAATGTGTATATAAAATACACATAAAATAGTTTAAATACGTAGAAAAATATATAAACAAAAAACACATAAAATAATGTAAATTCGTAAAAAATTAAATACACAAAATTCCAATTAAAAAATGTATATTTGTAAGAAAATATATATACAAAAAACAAATAAAATAACTAAAATTTGTATAAAAATATATACAAAAATACACAAAAATAATTTAAATTTGTTTGAAAATAGATATGCAAAATACACATAAAGTTAGGCAAATTTGTATTGAAATACATATACAAAACTCACATAAAATAAGGTAAATTTGTATGAAAATATATAAACAAATACATATAAAATCACGTAAATTTGGATAAAATATATATATACAAAATATACATTAAATATTTTAAATATGTATAAAAATATATTATATTATATATATTTTTATTTATTTTGTTTATTTATTTTGATACGAATTTTCATTTTTTTAGGTGTATTTGATATATATATTTTTATACTTATTTACATAATTTTATATGTATTTTGAATATATATTTTCATAGAAATTTACTCTATATGTATACACAAAAAAACACAAAAATAATTTAAATTTGTATGAAAATAAATATACAAAATACACATAAAATTAGGTAAATTTGTATTGAAATACATATACAAAATACTCTTAAAATAATGTAAATCTAAATGAAATTATATAAACAAATACACTTAAAATGACGTAAATTTGTATAAAATATATATAAAAAATACACATTAAATAATGAAAATATGTATAAAAAATATATACAAAACACTAATAGTATAATATAAAATCGTATCAAAATATATACACAGAATATTAATAAAATAATGTACATTTGTATGAAAAATAAGAAGAAAAATACCTATAAAATAACGCATTTTTTATAAAATTATATATACCAAAATACACATAAAATATTTGAATTTGTATTAAAATAAATATACAAAATGCACATACAAAAGTTAAATTTGTATTGAAATAGATATGCAAAAAACATATAAAACAATGTAAATTTGTTTCAAAATATAGATACGAATACACATAAAATAACGTAGATTTCTATAAATATATATATACAAAATACAAATAAAATTAAGTAAATACGAATCAAAAATGTATACAAAATACACATAAAATAATGAAAATTCGTATAAATATAAATAAACAAAATACCAATCAGAGAATGTGTATTTGTATAAATATAAATATACAAAATGCACATAAAATAACGTAAATTTGTATAA
This sequence comes from Eriocheir sinensis, assembly GCF_024679095.1. NCBI lineage: Eukaryota > Metazoa > Arthropoda > Malacostraca > Decapoda > Varunidae > Eriocheir > Eriocheir sinensis. Next base: position 193,465 of record NW_026111587.1, on the reverse strand, counting down.
AACTATATACAAAAATACACAGAAGTAATTAAATTTGCATGAAAATAGATATACAAAATACACACAAAATAAGCTAAATTTGAATTGAAATATATATACAAAATACATAAAATAAAGTAAATTCGTTTCAAAATATTTTTAACAAATACACATATAATAACGTAAATTTGTAAAAAAAAAATATATAAACAAAATACACATTAAGTAATGTAAATACGTATAAAAAAATATTTACAAAATACACCAATAATCAAGTCATTCGTATCAAAATAAATAAACAAAAAACTAATTAAATAATGTAAATTTATGAGAAAACATATACAAAATACACATAAAATAACGTTTTAAGTTTCTATAAAATATATATACAAAATACACATAAAATTAGTTTGCATAAAAAAATATATACAAAACACACATTAGATAATGTAAATGAGTATAAAAATATGTATACAAAATACCTATGAAATAATCTAAATTCGTATCGAGTTAAATTAAGAAAATAACAATAAAATAATGTAGTTTTGGATGAAAATATATATAGAAATCACACATAAAATAACCTAAATACAAATACAAATATACACATTAAATAATTTAAAATTGAATGAAATAAATATACAAAATAAACATAAAATAAGGTAAATTTGTAATAAATATATGTAAGAATACACATAAAATAATATAAATTTGTATGAAAATATATATACAAATACACATAAAATAACATGAATTTGTATAAAATGTTTCAAAATATATACGAATACACACAATAAAATAACGTAAATTTTTATGAAAATGTATATATAAAATACACATAAAATAGTTTAAATACGTAGAAAAATATATAAACAAAATACAAATAAAATAATGTAAATTCGTAAAAAATTAAATACACAAAATTCCAATAAAAGAATGTATATTTGTAAGAAAATAAATATACAAAAAACAAATAAAATAACTAAAATTTGTATAAAAATATATACAAAAATACACAAAAAAAATTTAAATTTGTTTGAAAATAGATATGCAAAATACACATAAAGTTAGGCAAATTTGTATTGAAATACATATACAAAACTCACATAAAATAATGTAAATTTGTATGAAAATATATAAACAAATACATATAAAATCACGTAAATTTGGATAAAATATATATATACAAAATATACATTAAATATTTTAAATATGTATAAAAATATATTATATTATATATATTTTTATTGATATTTGCGTTATTTATGTGTATTTTGTATATGTTTTCTCATAGAAATTTACATTATTTTATTGGTATTTTGTCTATTTATTTTGATACGAATTACATGATTATTTGTATTTTTTACATTTTTATACGTATTTACATTATTTAATGTGTATTTTGTTTATATATTTTTATACAAATTTACGTTATTATATGTGTATTTGTATAGGTATTTTGATACAAATTTACATTATTTTATGTATTTTGTATATATATTTCAATTCAAATTTAGCTTATTTTATGTGTATTTTGTATATCTATTTATTTTAATACAAAATCAAATATTTTATGTTTTTTCGTATACATATTATTATAAAAAATGCGTTATTTTATGGGTATTTTGCATCTTAATTTTCATACAAATTTACATTATTTTATTAATATTTTCTGTATTTATTTTGATACGATTTTACATTATTTTATTTGTGTTTTGTATATATTTTTTTATACATATTTACATTATTTAATGTGTTTTTTGTATATATATTTGATACAAATTTACGTTATTTTAAGTCTATACGTTTATATATTTTCATTCAAATTTACATTATTTTATGTGTAGTTTGTATATGTATTTCAATGAAAAATTTACCTAATTTTATATGTTTTTTGTATATTTATTTTCATACAAGTTTAAATTATTTTTGTGTATTTTTGTATATAGTTTTATACAAATTTAGGTTATTTTATGTGTATTTTGTATATCTATTTTCATTGAAATACACATTCTTTTCATGATATTTTGTTTATTTATTTTGACACGAATTAACATTATTTAATGTGTATTTTGTATATATATTTTTATACGTATTTACATTATTTCAAGTGTATTTTGTATATATCTTGCTATAGAAATCTGCGTTATTTTATGTGTATTCGTATATATATTTTGAGACAAATTTACATTGTTTTATGTGTATTTTGCATATTTTTTTAATACAAATTTACCTTATTGTATGTGCATTTTGTATATTAATTTTAATACAAATTTGATTAATCTATGTGTATTTTTGTATATGTATTTTTATAAAAATATGCTTTATTTTATGGGTATTTTGCATCTTTATTTTCATACAAATTTACATTATTTTATTGATATTCTGTGTATTTATTTTGATATGATTTTACATTATTCTATGTGTATTTTGTATATATATTTTATATAAAATGTATTTGTTTTCATTTCATACAAATCTACATTATTTTATGTGTTTTTTGTACATGTATTTAAATACAAATTTAACTAGATGTATGTGTATTTTGTATATCTATTTTGTATGTATATTTTCATAGAAATTTACTCTATTTTATGAGTATTCGTATATATATTTTGATGCAAATTTACATTATTAATGTGTATTTTGCATATCTATTTCAATACAAATTTACTTTATTGTACGTGCATTTTGTATATTTATTTTAATACAAATTTAATTATTTTATATGTATTTTTGTATATATATTTTTATGCAAATATGCGTTATTATATGGATATTTTGCATCTTTATTTTCATACAATTTTACATTATTTTATTGATATTCTCTTTATTTATTTTGATACGATTTAACATTATTAGATGTGTTTTTGTATATATATATATGTATATATATATATATATATATATATATATATATATATATATATATATATATATATATATATATATATATATATATATATATATATATATATATATATATATATATATATATATATATATATATATATATATATATATATATATATATATATATATATATATATATATATATATATATATATATATATATATATAAATTATTATTTTTTATTTTTGTATATTTTTTTTCCAAATTTACATTATTTAATGTGTATTTGTTTATATATTTTCATACATATTTACACTATTTTATGTGTTTTTTGTATATATATTTTTCTACGTATTTAAATTATTTTATGTGTATTTTGTATATACATTTTCATAAAAATTACGTTATTTTATTGTGTATAAGTATATATTTTGATACAAATTTTATACAAATTCATGTTATTTAATGTGTATTTGTATATATATTTTCATACAAATTTATATTATTTTATGTGTATTTTTTCATATATTTCATTACAAATTTACCTTATTTTATGTTTATTTTGTATATTTATTTCATTCAATTTTAAATTATTTTATGTGTATATTTGTATTTGTATTTACGTTTTTTTATGTGTATTTTGTATATATATTTTCATCCAAAATTACATTATTTTATTGGTATTTCTTAATTTAACTCGATACGAATTTAGATTATTTCATAGGTATTTTGTATACATATTTTTATACTCATTTACATTATCTAATGTGTGTTTTGTATATATATTTTTATGCAAATTTATCTAAAGGTTATTTTTGTACATATATTTTTATAGAAATTTGCGTTATTTTATGTATATAGTTTTATATAAATTTACGTTATTTTATGTGCATTTTGTATATTTATATTTATACAAATACACATTCTTTTATTGGTATATTGTTTATTTACATTTATACGAATTTACATTATTTTATGTGTATTTGTATACATTTTTTTATACGTATTTACTTAATTTTATGTGTATTTTGTATATGTATTTTTATAGAAATCTACGTTATTTTATGTGTATTCGTATATATATTTTGAAACAAATTTACATTATTTTATATGTATTTTCCATATCTATTTCAATCCAAATTTACCTTATTGTATGTGCATTTTGTGTATTTATTTTAATACAAGTTCAAATATTTTAAGTGTATTTTGGTATCAATAATTTTATAAAAAAATGCGTTATTTTATAGGTATTTTGCATCTTAATTTTCATTTCATCTGTACTTTGTATATATATTTTTATACGCTCTTACATTATTTAATATTTATTTGGAATATATATTTTTATACAAATTCATGGTATTTTATGTGTATTTGTATATATATTTTCATATAAATTTACATTATTATATATGTATTTTGTACATATATTTTATTACAAATCTACCTTATTTTATGTTTATTTTGTATGTGTATTTTGTATTTATCCAAATACACATTCTTTTGTTGGTATTTTGTTTATCTATTTTAATTCGAATTTACATTATTTTATGTGTTTTTTGATTACATTTTTTTATACGTATTTACTTAATTTTATGTGTATTTTGTATATATATTTTTATAGAAATCTACGTTTTTTTATTTGTATTCGTATATATATTTTGAAACAAATTTACATTGTTTTATATGTATTTTTGCATATCTCTTTCAATACAAATTTATCTTATTGTATATGCATTTTGTATATTTATTTCAATACATATTTAAAAATTTTATGTGTATTTTGGTATATATATTTTTATGAGAAATGCGCTATTTTATGGGAATTTTGCATCTTTATTTTCATACAAATTTACATTATTTTATTAATATTCGATGTATTTATTTTGATACGATTTTATATTATTCTATTTGTTTTTTGTATATACTTTTTTATACATATTTACATTATTTAATGTGTATCTTGCATATATATTTTATACAAATTTATTATCTATTATCTATTTTGTTTATTTATTTTGACACGAATTTACATTATTTGATATGTATTTTGTATATATATTTTTATACGTATTTATATAATTTCATATGTATTTTGTATATATATTTAATAGATATTCAAAATACACAAAATAACCTAAATTTGTATCAAACTATATACAAAAATACACAAAAATATTTTAAATTTGTATGAAAATAAATATAGAAAATACACATAAAATTAGGTAAATTTGTATGGAAATACATATACAAAATACACATAAAATAAAGTAAATTTGAATGAAAATGCATAAACAAATACACTTAAAATAACGTAAATTTGTATAAAAAAATATATTCAAAACACAAAAAGAATAATGTAAAATCGTATCAAAATAAATACACAGAATATTAATAAAATAATGTAAGTTTGTATGAAAATAAAGAGGCAAAATACCCATAAGATAACGCATTTTTTTATTTATAAAAATATATATACCAAAATACACATAAAAAAATTAGATTTGTATTAAAATAAATATATAAAAAACACATACAATAAGGTAAATTTGTATTGAAATAGATACGCAAAATACATATAAAGCAATGTAAATTTGTTTCAAAATATGTATACGAATACACATAAAATAACGTAGATTTCTATAAATATATATATACAAAATACACATAAAAAGAAGTAAATACGTATAAAAAAATGTATACAAAATACACATAAAATACTGTAAATTCGTATCAAAATAAATAAACAAAATAACAATAAATGAATGTGTATTTGTATATATATAAATATACAAAATACACATAAAATAACGTAAATTTATATAAAACTATATATATAAATACACAGAAGTAATTAAATTTGTATGAAAATATATACAAAACACACACAAAATAAAAGTAAATTTGAATTGAAATATTTATACAAAATACATGAAATAACGTAAATTTGTATCAAAATATATTAAATACACATATATAAATTTGTAAATATACAAATATATGTAAATAATATAAATAAAATGTGTACAAAATACACATATAATCATGTATTCGCATTGAATAAATAATAAACAATAAAAATATATTATTCGATGTGTATTTTTGTATCTGTATTTTATAAACATATACTTTATTTTTTGTATTTTGCATCTTTATTTTCATACAAATATACATTATTTTATTGATATTCTGCTCATTCATTTTGATACAATTGACATTATTCTATGTGTATTTTGTATATATTTTCATATAAATTTACGTTATTTTATGTGTATTTGTTTATATATTTTGACACAAATTGACAATATTTTATGGATATTTTGTATATACATTTCAAAAGAAATTTACCTAGTTTTATGTGTATTTTGTATATCTATTTTCATACAAACTCAAATTATTTCTATGTATTTTTGAATATATTTTAATACAAATTTTAGTTATGTTATGTGTATTTTGTAAATTTATTTTCATTCATATATATATATATATATATATATATATATATATATATATATATATATATATATATATATATATATATATATATATATATATATATATATATATATATATATATATATATATATATATATATATATATATATATTTTATTGGTGTTTTGTTGATTTATATTGATACAATTTAAATTATTATATATTTACTTTGTATATATATTTTTATACGCTTTTACATTATTTAATATTTATTTTGAATATATATTTTTATACAAATTCATGGTATTTTATGTGTATTTGTATATATATTTTCATATAAATTTACATTATTTTATGTGTATTTTGTACATATATTTTATTACAAATCTACCTTATTTTATGTTTATTTTGTATATGTTTTTTGTATATTTATATTTATCCAAATACACATTCTTTTATTGGTATTTTGTTTATTTATTTTAAATCGAATTTACATTATTTTATGTGTATTTTGTATACATTTTTATACGTATTTACATAATTTTATGTATATTGAATATATATTTTATAGAAATCTACGTTTTTTTATTTGTATTCGTATATATATTTTGAAACAAATTTACATTGTTTTATATGTATTTTTGCATATCTCTTTCAATACAAATTTACCTTATTGTATGTGCATTTTGTATATTTATTTCAATACAAATCTAAATATTTTATGTGTATTTTGGTATATATATTTTTATAAGAAATGCGCTATTTTATGGGAATTTTGCATCTTTATTTTCATACAAATTTACATTATTTTATTAATATTCGGTGGTTTATTTTGATACGAATTTACCTTATTCTATTTGTTTTTTTTATATACTTTTTTATACATATTCACATTATTTAATGAGTATCTTGCATATATATTTTATACAAATTTATTATTTATTATCTATTTTTATACAAATACACATCCTTTACATGATATTTTGTTTATTTATTTTGACACGAATTTACATTATTTGATATGTATTTTGTATATATATTTTTATACGTATTTACATAATTTCATATGTATTTTGTATATATATTTCTATAGAAATCTACTTTATTTTATGTGTATTCGTATATATATTTTGAAACAAATTTACATTGTTTTATATGTATTTTTGAATATCTCTTTTAATACAAATTTACCTTACTGTATATGCATTTTGTATATTTATTTCACTACAAATTTAAATATTTTATGTGTATTTTGGTATATATATTTTTATAAAAAATGCGATAATTTTTGGGAATTTTGCATCTTTATTTTCATACAAATTTACATTATTTTATTGATATTCTGTGTATTTATTTTGATACGATTTTACATTATTCTATTTGTTTTTTGTATATATTTAATTTATACTCATTTACAGTATTTAATGTGAATCTTGCATATATATTATATACAAATTTACGTTATTTTAAGTGTATTTGTTTTATATTTTCATTCAAATTTACATTTATTTTAATTCAATTACATTATTTTATGTGTATTTTGTATACATTTTTTATACGTATTTACTTAATTTTATGTGTATTTTGTATATATATTTTATAGAAATCTACGTTTTTTTATTTGTATTCGTATATATATTTTGAAACAAATTTACATTGTTTTATATGTATTTTTGCATATCTCTTTCAATACAAATTTACCTTATTGTATGTGCATTTTGTATATTTATTTCAATGCAAATTTAAATATTTTATGTGTATTTTGGTATATATATTTTTATAAGAAATGCGCTATTTTATATTAATTTTGCATCTTTATTTTCATACAAATTTACATTATTTTATTAATATTCAGTGTATTTATTTTGATACGATGTTACATTATTCTATTTGTTTTTTGTATATACTTTTTATACATATTTACATTATTTAATGTGTATCTTGCATATATATTTTATACAAATTTATTATCTATTATCTATTTTCATACAAATACACATTCTTTTCATGATATTTTGTATATTTATTTTGACACGACTTTACATTATTTGATATGTATTTTGTATATATATTTTTATACGTATTTACATAATTTCATATGTATTTTGTATATATATTTCTATAGAAATCTACTTTATTTTATGTGTATTCGTATATAAATTTTGAAACAAATTTACATTGTTTTATATGTATTTTTGAATATCTCTTTCAATACAAATTTACCTTACTGTATATGCATTTTGTATATTTATTTCAATACCAATTTAAATATTTTATGTGTATTTTGTTAAATATATTTTTATAAAAAATGAGATATTTTTGTTGAATTTTGCATATTTATTTTCATGCAAATTTACACTATTTTATTGATATTCTGTGTATTTATTTTGATACGATTTTACATTATTCTATTTGTTTTTTGCATATATATATTTTTATACACATTTACATTATTTAATGTGTATCTTGCATATATATTTTATACAAATTTACGTTATTTTAAGTGTATTTGTTTATATATTTTCATTCAAATTTACATTATTTGATGTGTATTTTGTGTATGTATTTCAATACAAATTTACCTAATTTTATGTGTATTTTGTATATTTCTTTTCAAACAAATTTAAATTATTTTTGTGTATTTTTGTATATAGTTTTATACAAATTTAGGTTATTTTAAGCACGCATTTACATTATTTAGTATGTGTTTTGTATATATATTTTTTTGCAAATTTACTTTATTTTATGTGCATTTTTGTACATATATTTTTATAGAAATTTGCGTTATTTGTATATGTTTTCTCATACAAATTTACATTATTTTATTGCTATTTTGTTTATTTATTTTGATACGAATTACATGATTATATGTGTATTTTGTACATATTTTTTATACGTATTTACATTACTTAATGTGTATTTTGTTTATATGTTTTTAAACAAATCTACGTTATTATATGTATTTGTATAAATATTTTGATACAGATTTACATTATTTTATGTATTTTGTATGTACATTTCAATTCAAATTTAGCTCATTTTAGCTGTATTTTGTATATATATTTTCATACAAATTAAATTACTTCTGTGTATTTTTGTATATAGTTTTATACAAATTTACGATATTTTATGTGTATTTTGTATATTTATATTTATACAAATACACATTCTTTTACTGGTATTTTGTTTATTTATTTTGATACGATTTTTATGTATTTTTTGTATTTATTTTTTTATACGTATTTACTTCATTTTATGTGTATATATTTTTATAGAAATCTACGTTATTTTATGTGTATTCGTATATATATTTTGAAACAAATTTACATTATTTTATATGTATTTTGCATATCTATTCCAATACAAATTTACCTTATTGTATGTGCATTTTGTATATTTATTTTAATACAAGCTCAAATATTTTATGAGTATTTTGGTATCAATATTTTTATAAAAAATGCGTTATTTTATTGGTATTTTGCATCTTAATTTTCATACAAATTTACATTATTTTATTAATATTCTGTGTATATATATTGATACGATTTTACATTATTCTATTTGTGTTTTGTATATATTTTTTTATACATATTTACATTATTTACTGTGTATTTTGATTATATGTTTCATACAAATTTACGTTATTATATGTGTATTTGTTTATATATTTTCTTTCAAATTTACATTATTTTATATGTATTTTGTATATGTATTTCAATACAAATTAACCTAATTTTATGTGTATTTTGTATATTTCTTTTCATTCAAATGTAAATTATTTTTGTGTATTTTTGTATATAGTTTTATACAAATTTAGGTTAATTTATGTACGCATTTACATTATTTAATGTTTGTTTTGTATATATATTTTTATCCAAAGTTACTTTATTTTACGTTCATTTTTGGACATATATTTTTATGGAAATTAGCGTTATTTTATATGTATTTGTATATGTTTTCTCACACAAATTTACATTATTTTATTGCTATTTTGTTTATTTATTTTGATACGAATTACATGATTATATGTGTATTTTGTACAAATTTTTTATACGTATTTACATTACTTAATGTGTATTTTGTTTATATATTTTTAAACAAATTTACGTTATCATATGTATTTTTATAAATATTTTGATACAAATTTACATTATTTTATGTATTTTCTATATACATTTCAATTCAAATTTAGCTTATTTTATCTGTATTTTGTATATCTATTTTCATACGAATTTAATAGCTTCTGTGTATTTTTGTATATAGTTTTATATAAATTTACGTTATTTTATGTGTATTTTGTATATTTATATTTATACAAATACACATTCCTTTATTGGTATTTTGTTTATTTATTTTGATACGAATTTACATTATTTTATGTGTATTTTGTATACATTTTCTTATACGTATTTATTTCATTTTATTAGTATTTTGTATATATATTTTTATACAAATCTACGTTATTTTATGTGTATTCGTATATATATTTTGAAACAAATTTACATTGTTTTATATGTATTTTGCATATCTATTTCAATACAGATTTACCTTATTGTATGTGTATTTTGTATATTTATTTTAATACAAATACACATTCTTTTATTGATATTTTAATTATTTATTTTGACACGAATTTACATTATTTAATGTGTATTTTGTATGTATATTTTTATACGTATTTACAACATTTCATGTGTATGTTGTATATATATTTCTATAGAAATCTACGTTATTTTATATGTATTCGTATATATATTTTGAAACAAATCTACATTATTTTACGTGTATTTTGTATATATATTTCATAATAAATTTGCCTTATTTTCAGTTTATTTTTATATTTGTTTTCATTCAAATTCAAATCATTTTGTGTGTATATATTTATTTGTATTTACGTTATTTTATGTGTATTTTCTATATATATTTTCATTCAAAATTACATTATTTTATCGGTATTTTGTTCATTTATTTCGATACGAATTTAGATTATTTCATGTGTATTTTCTATACATATACATATAGAGTAAATTTCTATGAAAATATATATTCAAAATACATATAAAATTATGTAAATAAGTATAAAAAGATATATATCAAATACACCTAAAAAAAATAAAAATTCGTATCAAAATAAATAAATAAAATTCCCATAAAAGAACGTAAATTCGAATTAAAATAAATAAACAAAATACCAATAAAAGAATGTGTATTTGGATAAATATAAATATACAAAATACACATACAAAATAAACATAAAATAAGGTAGATTTGTAATAAAATATATGTACAAAATACACATAAAATAATGTAAATTTATATGAAAATATATATACAAATACACATAAAATACCATGAATTTGTATAAAAATATATATTCAAAATAAATATTAAATAATGGAAAAGCGTATAAAAATATATATACAAGGTACATATAAAATAATGTAAATTCGTATCAATATAAATCAACAAAACACCAATAAAATAATATATATTTGAATGAAAATAAATTTACAAAATACACATAACATAGCTAAAATTTGAATTAAAATATATACAAAAATACATAGAAATAATTTGAGTTTGTATGAAAATAGATATACAAAATACACATAAAACTAGGTAAATTTCTTTTGAAATGTATATACAAAATACCCATAAAATATTGTAAATTTGTTTCAAAATATATAAACAAATACACATAAAATAACGTAAATTTGTATGAAAAATATATACAAAATACACATAGAATAATGTCAATTCCTATCAAAATGAATGAGCAGAATATCAATAAAATAATGTAAATTTGTATGAAAATAAATATGCAAAATACCCAAAAAATAAAGAATATGTTTATAAAAATACAGATACAAAAATACACATCGAATAATTAAATTTGCATTAAAATTAATATACAAAATGCGTATATAATAAGGTAAATTTGTATTTAAAAAATATGCAACATACACGTTTACTCATACAAATTTATATTATTTTATTGGTATTTTGTTTATTTATTTTGATACGAATTAAATGATTATATGTGTATTTTGTACATATTTTTTTATACGTATTTACATTATTTAATGTGTATTTTGTTTATATATTTTCATACAAATTTACGTTATTATATGTGTATTTGTATAAATATTTTGATACAAATTTACTTTATTTCATGTATTTTGTATATATATTTCAATTCAAATTTAGCTTATTTCGTGTGTATTTTGTATATATTTTCATACAAATTTAATTACTTCTGTGTATTTTTGTATATAGTTTTATATAAATTTACGTTATTTTATGTGTATTTTCTATATTTATATTCATACAAATACACATTCTTTTATTGGTATTTTGTTTATTTATTTTGATACGAATTTACATTATTTTATGATATATATTTTATCCAAATTTACATTATTTTATGTGTATTTGTTTATATATTTTCATACATATTTACATTATTTTATATGTTTTTTGTATATATATTTTTCTACGTATTTAAATTATTTTATGTGTATTTTGTATATACATTTTCATAAAAAAAACTACGTTATTTTATTGTGTGTATAAGAATATATTTTGATACAAATTTTATACAAATTCATGTTATTTAATGTGTATTTGTATATATATTTTCATACAAATTTATATTATTTTGTGTATTTTTTCATATATTTTATAACAAATTTACCTTATTTTATGTTTATTTTGTATATTTATTTCATTCAATTTTAAATTATTTTATGTGTATATTTACATTTGTATTTAGGTTATTTTATGTGTATTTTGTATATATATTTTCATCCAAAACTACATTATTTTATTGGTATTTCGTAATTTAATTCAATACGAATTTAGATTATTTCATAGGTATTTTGTATACATATTTTTATACTCATTTACATTATCTAATGTGTGTTTTGTATATATATTTTTATGCAAATTTATTTAATGTTCATTTTTGTACATATATTTTTATAGAAATTTGCGTTATTTTATGTATATAGTTTTATATAAATTTACGTTATTTTATGTGCATTTTGTATATTTATATTTATACAAATACACATTCTTTTATTGGTATATTGTTTATTTACATTTATACGAATTTACATTATTTTATGTGTATTTTGTATACATTTTTATACGTATTTACTTAATTTTATGTGTATTTTGTATATGTATTTTTATAGAAATCTATGTTATTTTATGTGTATTCGTATATATATTTTGAAACAAATTTACATTATTTTATATGTATTTTGCATATCTATTTCAATACAAATTTACCTTATTGTATGTGCATTTTGTATATTTATTTTAATACAAGTTCAAATATTTTGTGTATTTTTGTATTTTGGTATCAATAATTTTATAAAAAATGCGTTATTTTATAGGTATTTTGCATCTTAATTTTCATTTTATATGTACTTTGTATGTATATTTTTATACGCTTTTACATTATTTAATATTTATTTTGAATATATATTTTTATACAGATTCATGGTATTTTATGTGTATTTGTATATATATTTTCATATAAATTTACATTATTTTATGTGTATTTTGTACATATATTTTATTACAAATCTACCTTATTTTAGGTTTATTTTGTATGTGTATTTAGTATATTTATATTTATCCAAATACACATTCTTTTATTGGTATTTTGTTTTTTTATTTTAATTCGAATTTACATTATTTTATGTGTATTTTGTATACTTTTTTTTATACGTATTTACTTAATTTTATGTGTATTTTGTATATATATTTTTATAGAAATCTACGTTTTTTTATTTGTATTGGTATATATATTTTGAAACAAATTTACATTGTTTTATATTTATTTTTGCATATTTCTTTCAATACAAATTTACCTTATTGTATGTGCATTTTGTATATTTATTTCAATACAAATTTAAATATATTATGTGTATTTTGGTATATATATTTTTATAAGAAATGCGCTATTTTATGGGAATTTTGCATCTTTATTTTTATACAAATTTACATTATTTTATTAATATTCGGTGTATTTATTTTGATACGATTTTACATTATTCTATTTGTTTTTTGTATATAATTTTTATACATATTTACATTATTTAATGTGTATCTTGCATATATATTTTATACAAATTTATTATCTATTATCTATTTTCATACAAATACACATTCTTTTCATGATATTTTGTTTAGTTATTTTGACACGAATTTACATTATTTGATATGGATTTTGTATATATATTTTTATACGTATTTACATATTGTCATATGTATTTTGTATATATATTTCTAGAAATCTACTTTATTTTATGTGTATTCGTATATATATTTGAAACAAATTTACATTGTTTTATAAGTATTTTGAATATATATTTCAATACAAATTTACCTTACTGTATATGCATTTTGTATATTTATTTCAATACAAATTTAAATATTTTATGTATATTTTGGTATATATATTTTAAAAAAATGCGATAATTTTTGGGAATTTTGCATCTTTATTTTCATACAAATTTACATTATTTTATTGATATTCTCTGTATTTATTTTGATACGATTTTACATTATTCTATTTGTTTTTGTATATATTTTTTATACACATTTACATTATTTAATGTGTATCTTGCATATATATTTTATACAAATTTACGTTATTTTAAGTGTATTTGTTTATATATTTTCATTCAAATTTACATTATTTGATGTGTATTTTGTATATGTATTTCCATACAAATTTACCTAATTTTATGTGTATTTTGTATATTTCTTTTCAAACAAATTTAAACTATTTTTGTGTATTTTTGTATATACTTTTATACAAATTTAGGTTATTTTATGTACGCATTTACATTATTTAGTGTGTGTTTTGTATATATATTTTTATGCTAATTTACTTTATTTTATGTGCATTTTTGTACATATATTTTTATAGAAATTTGCGTTATTTGTATATTTTTTCTCATACAAATTTACATTATTTTATTGCTATTTTGTTTATTTATTTTGATACGAATTACATGATTATATGTGTATTTTGTACATATTTTTTATACGTATTTACATTACTTAATGTGTATTTTGTTTATATATTTTTAAACAAATCTACGTTATTATATGTATTTGTATAAATATTTTGATACAGATATACATTATTTTATGTATTTTGTATGTACTTTTCTATTCAAATTTAGCTTATTTTAGCTGTATTTTGAATATATCTTTTCATACAAATTTAATAACTTTTGTGTATTTTTGTATATAGTTTTATACAAATTTACGATATTTTATGTGTATTTTGTATATTTATATTTATACAAATACACTTTCTTTTACTGGTATTTTGTTTATTTATTTTGATACGATTTTTATGTGTATTTTGTATTCATTTTTTTATACGTATTTACTTCATTTTATGTGTCTTTTGTATATATTTTTATAGAAATCAACGTTATTTTATGTGTATTCGTATATATATTTTGAAACAAATTTACATTTTTTATATGTATTTTGCATATTTATTTCAATACAAATTTACCTTACAGTATGTGCATTTTTTATATTTATTTTAATACAAATTTTAATATTTTATGTGTTTTTTGGTATATATATTTTTATAAAAAATGCGTTATTTTATGGCTATTTTGCATCTTTATTTTCATACAAATTAAAATTATTTTATTAATATTCTGTGTATTTATTTTGATACGATTTTACATTATTCTATTTGTGTTTTGTATATATTTTTTTTTTATACATATTTACATTATTTAATTAGTATTTTGTATATATATTTGTTACAAATATGTATATGTTTATATATTTTCATTCAAATTTCCATTATTTTATGTGTATTTTGTATATGTATTTCAATACAAATTTACATAATTTTATGAGTATTTTGTATATTTATTTTCATACAAATTTAAATTATTTTTGTGTTATTTTGTATATAGTTTTATACAAACTTAGGTTATTTTATGAGTATTTTGTATATCTATTTTCATACAAATACACATTCTTTTATTGATATTTTGTTTATTTATTTTGACGAGAATATAAATTATTTAATGTGTATTTTGTATATATATTTTTATACGTATTTACATCATTTCATGTGTATTTTGTATATATATTTCTAAAGAAATCTTCGTTATATTATGTGTATTCGTATATAAATTTTTAAACAAATTTACACTTTTATATGTATTTTGCATATTTTTTCAATACAAATTTACCTTATTGTATATGCATTTTGTATATTAATTTTAATACAAATTTAATTATTCTATGTGTATTTTTGTATATGTATTTTTATAAAAATATCCTTTATTTTGTGGGTATTTTGGATCTTTATTTTCATACAAATTTACGTTATTTTATTGATATTCTGCTCATTCATTTTGATACGATTTGACATTATTCTATGTGTATTTTGTAAATATTTTTCATACAAATTTACGTTATTTTATGTGTATTTGTTTATATATTTTGACACAAATTTACAATATTTTATGCTTATTTTGTATATATATTTCAAAAGAAATTTACCTAGTTTTATGTGTATTTTGAATATCTATTTTCATACAAACTCAAATTATTTTTATGTATTTTTGTATATATTTCAATACAAATTTTAGTTATGTTATGTGTATTTTGTAAATCTATTTTCATTCAAATATATATTATTTTATTGGTATTTTGTTGATTTATATTGATACGAATTTACATTATCTTATATGTACTTTTTTTTATATATTTTTATACGCATTTACATTATTTAATATTTATTTTGAATATATTATTTTATACAAATTCATGGTATTTTATGTGTATTTGTATATATATTTTCATATAAATTTACATAATTTTATTTGTATTTTGTACATATATTTCATTACAAATTTACATTATTTTATGTTTATTTTGTATGTGTATTTTGTACATTTATATTTATACACGTTTACTCATACAAATTTATATTATTTTATTGGTATTTTGTTTATTTATTTTGATACGAATTACATGATTATATGTGTATTTTGTACACATTTTTTTTATACGTATTTACATTATTTAATGTGTATTTTGTTTATATATTTTCATACAAATTTACGTTATTATATGTGTATTTGAATAAATATTTTGATATCAATTTACTTTATTTCATGTATTTTGTAAATATATTTCAATTCAAATTTAGCTTATTTTGTGTGTGTTTTGTATATATTTTGATACAAATTTAATTACTTCTGTGTATTTTTGTATATAGTTTTACATAAATTTACGTTATTTTATGTGTATTTTGTATATTTATATTTATACAAATACACATTCTTTAATTGGTATTTTGTTTATTTATTTTGATACGAATTTACATTATTTTATGTGTATTTTGTATACATTTTTTATACGTATTTACCTCATTTTATGTGTATTTTGTATATATATTTTTATAGAAATCTACGTTATTTTATGTGTATTCGTATACATATTTTGAAACAAATTTACAATGCTTTATATGTATTTTGCATATCTATTTCAATACAAATTTACCTTATTGTACATATAAAACAATGTAAATTTGTTTCAAAATATATGTACGAATACTCATAAAATAACGTAGATTTCTATAAAAATATATATACAAAATACACATCAAATTAAGTAAATACGTTTAAAAAAATGTAAACAAAATACACATAAAATAATGTAAATTCGAAACAAAATGAGTAAACAAAATAACAATAAAAGAATGTGTATTTGTATAAATATAAATGTACAAAATACACATACAAAATAAACATAAATAAGCTAAATTTGTAATGAATATATGTACAAATACATAAAATAATGTAAATTTATATGAAAATATATATACAAATACACATAAAATACCATGAATTTGTATAAAATTATATACTCAAATAAATATTAAATAATGTAAATGCGTATAAAAATATATATACAAAGTACATATTAAATAATGTAAATTCGTATCAATATAAATCAACAAAATACCAATAAAATAATATATATTTGAATGAAAATAGATTTGCAAAATACACATAACCTAACTAAAATTTGTATTGAAATATATACAAAAATACATAAAAATAATTTGAGTTTGAATGAAAATAGATATTCAAAATACACATAAAACTAGGTAAATTTCTTTTGAAACATATATTCAAAATACCCATAAAATATTGTAAATTTGTGTCAAAATATATAAACAAATACACATAAAATAACGTAAATTTGTATGAAAAATATATACAAAATACATATAGAATAATGTCAAATCGTATCAAAATGAATGAGCAGAATATCAATAAAATAACGTAAATTTGTATGAAAATAAAGATGCAAAATAGCCTTAAAATAAAGCATATTTTTATAAAAATACATATAGAAAAATACACATAGAATAATTAAATTTGTATTAAAATTAATATACAAAATGCATATACAATAAATTTAAATTTGATTAATAAATATATATACAAAATAAACATAAATAATATATAAATATATATATATATATATATATATATATATATATATATATATAGATATATATATATATATATATATATATATATATATATATATATATATATATATATATATATATATATATATATATATATATATATATATATATATATATATATACACATAAAATAACATGAATTTGTATAAAATTTGTTTCAAAATATATACGAACACACACAATAAAATAACGTAAATTTTTTATGAAAATGTATATATAAAATACACATAAAATAATTTAAATACGTAGAAAAATATATATACAAAATACACATAAAATAATGTAAATTCGTAAAAATAAAATACACAAAATTCCAATAAAAGAATGTATATTTGTAAAAAAAATATATATACAAAAAACAAATAAAATAACTAAAATTTGTATAAAAATATATACAAAAATACACAAAAATAATTTAAATTTGTTTGTAAATAGATATGCAAAATACACATAAAGTTAGGCAGATTTGTATTGAAATACATATACAAAACTCACATAAAATAATGTAAATTTGTATGAAAATATATAAACAAATACATATAAAATAACGTAAATTTGGATAAAATATATATACAAAATATACATTAAATATTTTAAATATGTATAAAAATATATTATATTATATATATTTTTATTGATATTTGCGTTATTTATGTGTATTTTGTATATGTTTTCTCATAGAAATATACATTATTTTATTGGTATTTTGTCTATTTATTTTGATACGAATTACATGATTATTTATGTATTTTGTACATTTTTTTATACGTATTTACATTATTTAATGTGTATTTTGTTTATATATTTTTATACAAATTTACGTTATTATATGTGTATTTGTATAAGTATTTTGATACAAATTTACATTATTTTATGTATTTTGTATATATTTCAATTCAAATTTAGCTTATTTTATGTGTATTTTGTATATCTATTTATTTTAATACAAAATCAAATATTTTATGTTTTTTCATATATATATTTTTATAAAAATGATTTATTTTATGGGTATTTTGCATCTTATTTTTCATTCAAATTTACATTATTTTATTAATATTTTCTGTATTTATTTTGATACGATTTTCCATTATTTTATTTGTGTTTTGTATATATTTTTTTATACATATTTATATTATTTAAAGTGTTTTTTGTATATATATTTGATACAAATTTACGTTATTTTAAGTCTATATGTTTATATATTTTCATTCAAATTTACATTATTTTATGTGTATTTTGTGTATGTATTTCAATACAAATTTACCTAACTTTATATGTTTTTTGTATATTTATTTTCATACAAGTTTAAATTATTTTTGTGTGTTTTTGTATATAGTTTTATACAAATTTAGGTTATTTTATGTTTATTTTGCATATCTATTTTCATACAAATACACATTCTTTTTATGACATTTTGTTTATTTATTTTGACACGAATTAACATTATTTAATGTGTATTTTGTATATATATTTTTATACGTATTTACATTATTTCAAGTGTATTTTGTATATATATTTCTATAGAAATCTGCGTTATTTTATGTGTATTCGTATATATATTTTGAAACAAATTTACATTGTTTTATGTGTATTTTGCATATTTTTTTAATACAAATTTACCTTATTGTATGTGCATTTTGTATATTAATTTTAATACAAATTTGATTAATCTATGTGTATTTTTGTATATGTATTTTTATAAAAATATGCTTTATTTTATGGGTATTTTGCATCTTTATTTTCATACAAATTTACATTATTTTATTGATATTCTGTGTATTTATTTTGATATGATTTTACATTATTCTATGTGTATTTTGTATATATATTTTATATAAAATGTATTTGTTTTCATTTCATACAAATCTACATTATTTTATGTGTTTTTTGTACATTTAAATACAAATTTAACTAGTTATATGTGTATTTTGTATATCTATTTTGTATGTATATTTTAATAGAAATTTACTCTATTTTATGAGTATTCGTATATATATTTTGATACAAATTTACATTATTAATGTGTATTTTGCATATCTATTTCAATACAAATTTACTTTATTGTACGTGCATTTTGTATATTTATTTTAATACAAATTTAATTATTTTATATGTATTTTTGTATATATATTTTTATGCAAATATGCGTTATTATATGGATATTTTGCATCTTTATTTTCATACAAATTTACATTATTTTATTGATATTCTCTTTATTTATTTTGATACGATTTAACATTATTCTATGTGTTTTTTGTATATATTTTTATATATATATATATATATTTACATTATTTAATGTTAATTTTGTATATATTTTTTATCCAAATTTACATTATTTTATGTGTATTTGTTTATATATTTTCATACATATTTACACTATTTTATGTGTTTTTTGTATATATATTTTTCTACGTATTTAAATTATTTTATGTGTATTTTGTATATACATTTTCATAAAAAATTACGTTATTTTATTGTGTATAAGTATATATTTTGATACAAATTTTATACAAATTCATGTTATTTAATGTGTATTTGTATATATATTTTCATACAAATTTATATTATTTTATGTGTATTTTTTCATATATTTCATTACAAATTTACCTTATTTTATGTTTATTTTGTATATTTATTTCATTCAATTTAAAATTATTTTATGTGTATATTTGTATTTGTATTTAGGTTATTTTATGTGTATTTTGTATATATATTTTTATACAAATTTACATTATTTTATTGATATTCTGTGTA
Source organism: Eriocheir sinensis (assembly GCF_024679095.1). Classification (NCBI taxonomy): domain Eukaryota; kingdom Metazoa; phylum Arthropoda; class Malacostraca; order Decapoda; family Varunidae; genus Eriocheir; species Eriocheir sinensis. The sequence goes on along the minus strand of NW_026111587.1, from coordinate 171,879 downwards.
TTTATTTTGATATGATTTTACATTATTCTATGTGTATTTTGTATATATATTTTATATAAAATGTATTTGTTTTCATTTCATACAAATCTACATTATTTTATGTGTTTTTTGTACATTTAAATACAAATTTAACTAGTTATATGTGTATTTTGTATATCTATTTTGTATGTATATTTTCATAGAAATTTACTCTATTTTATGAGTATTCGTATATATATTTTGATACAAATTTACATTATTAATGTGTATTTTGCATATCTATTTCAATACAAATTTACTTTATTGTACGTGCATTTTGTATATTTATTTTAATACAAATTTAATTATTTTATATGTATTTTTGTATATATATTTTTATGCAAATATGCGTTATTATATGGATATTTTGCATCTTTATTTTCATACAAATTTACATTATTTTATTGATATTCTCTTTATTTATTTTGATACGATTTAACATTATTCTATGTGTTTTTTGTATATATTTATATATATATATATATATATATTTACATTATTTAATGTTAATTTTGTATATATTTTTTATCCAAATTTACATTATTTTATGTGTATTTGTTTATATATTTTCATACATATTTACACTATTTTATGTGTTTTTTGTATATATATTTTTCTACGTATTTAAATTATTTTATGTGTATTTTGTATATACATTTTCATAAAAAAATTACGTTATTTTATTGTGTGTATAAGTATATATTTTGATACAAATTTTATACAAATTCATGTTATTTAATGTGTATTTGTATATATATTTTCATACAAATTTATATTATTTTATGTGTATTTTTTCATATATTTCATTACAAATTTACCTTATTTTATGTTTATTTTGTATATTTATTTCATTCAATTTAAAATTATTTTATGTGTATATTTGTATTTGTATTTAGGTTATTTTATGTGTATTTTGTATATATATTTTTATGCAAATTTATCTAATGTTCATTTTTGTACATATATTTTTATAGAAATTTGCGTTATTTTATGTATATAGTTTTATATAAATTTACGTTATTTTATGTGCATTTTGTATATTTATATTTATACAAATACACCTTCTTTTATTGGTATATTGTTTATTTACATTTATACGAATTAACATTATTTTATGTGTATTTTGTATACTTTTTTTTATACGTATTTACTTAATTATATGTTTATTTTGTATATGTATTTTTATAGAAATCTACGTTATTTTATGTGTATTCGTATATATATTTTGAAACAAATTTACATTATTTCATATGTATTTTCCATATCTATTTCAATACAAATTTACCTTTTTGTATGTGCATTTTGTATATTTATTTTAATACAAGTTCAAATATTTTATGTGTATTTTGGTATTAATAATTTTATAAAAAAATGCGTTATTTTATAGGTATTTTGCATCTTAATTTTCATTTTATATGTACTTTGTGTATATATTTTTATACGCTCTTACATTATTTAATATTTATTTTGAATATATATATTTTTATACAAATTCATGGTATTTCATGTGTATTTGTATATATATTTTCATATAAATTTACATTATTGTAGGTGTATTTTGTACATATATTTTATTACAAATCTACCTTATTTTAGGTTTATTTTGTATGTGTATTTTGTATATTTATATTTATCCAAATACACATTCTTTTATTGGTATTTTGTTTATCTATTTTAATTCGAATTTACATTATTTATGTGTATTTTGAATACATTTTTTTATACGTATTTACTTAATTTTTTTGTGTATTTTGTATATATATTTTTATAGAAATCTACGTTTTTTTATTTGTATTCGTATATATATTTTGAAACAAATTTACATTGTTTTATATGTATTTTTGCATATCTCTTTCAATAGAAATTTATCTTATTGTATATGCATTTTGTATATTTATTTCAATACAAATTTAAAAATTTTATGTGTATTTTGGTATATATATTTTTATAAGAAATGCTCTATTTTATGGGAATTTTGCATCTTTATTTTCATACAAATTTACATTATTTTATTAATATTCGGTGTATTTATTTTGATACGATTTTACATTATTCTATTTGTGTTTTGTATATACTTTTTTATACATATTTACATTATTTAATGTGTATCTTGCATATATATTTTATACAAATTTATTATCTATTATCTATTTTCATACAAATACACATTCTTTTCATAATATTTTGTTTATTTATTTTGACACGAATTTACATTATTTGATATGTATTTTGTATATATATTTTTATACGTATTTACATAATTTCATATGTATTTTGTATATATATTTAATAGATATTCAAAATACACATAAAATACCCTAAATTTGTATCACACTATATACAAAAAATACAAAAAAATATTTTAAATTTGTATGAAAATAAATATACAAAATACACATAAAATTAGGTAAATTTGTATGGAAATACATATACAAAATACACATAAAATAATGTAAATTTGAATGAAATTACATAAACAAATACACTTAAAATAACGTAAATTTGTATAAAATATATTCAAAACACAAATAGAATAATGTAAAATCGTATCAAAATAAATACACAGAATATTAATAAAATAATGTAAATTTGTATGAAAATAAAGAGGCAAAATACCCATAAAATAACGCATTTTTTTTATTTATAAAAATATATATACCAAAATACACATAAAAAATTAGATTTATATTAAAATAAATATATAAAAAACACATACAATAAGGTAAATTTGTATTGAAATAGATACGCAAAATACATATAAAGCAATGTAAATTTGTTTGAAAATATGTATACGAATACACATAAAATAACGTAGATTTCTATAAATATATATATACAAAATACACATAAAATGAAGTAAATACGTATAAAAAAATGTATACAATATTCACCTAAAATAATGTAAATTCGTATCAAAATAAATAAACAAAATACCAATAAAAGAATGTGTATTTGTATAAATATAAATATAAAAAATACACATAAAATAACGTAAATTTATATAAAACTATATACATAAATACACAGAAGTAATTAAATTTGTATGAAGATATATACAAAATACACACAAAATAAGCTAAATTTTAATTGAAATATATAAAAAATACTTGAAATAAAGTAAATTTGTATCAAAATATTTATACAAATACACATATAATAACTTAAATTTGTATGAAAATATATAAACAAAATACACATTAAATAATGTAAATACGTATAATAAAATGTGTACAAAATACACATATAATCATGTAATTCGTATCAAAATAAATAAACAAAATACCAATAAAATAATATAAATTTGTATGAGTAAACGTATATGTTGCATATTTTTTCAATACACATTTACCTTATTATATACGCATTTTTTATATTAATTTTAATTCAAATTTAATTATTCGATGTGTATTTTTGTATCTGTATTTTTTATATATATATATGCTTTATTTTTGGGGTATTTTGCATCTTTATTTTCATACAAATATACATTATTTTATTGATATTCTGCTCATTCATTTTGATACGAATTGACATTATTCTATGAGTATTTTTTATATATTTTTCATACAAATTTACGTTATTTTATGTATTTGTTTATATATTTTGACACAAATTTACAATATTTTATATATTTTGTATATACATTTCAAAAGAAATTTACCTAGTTTTATGTGTATTTTGTATATCTATTTTCATACAAACTCAAATTATTTTTATGTATTTTTGGATATATTTTAATAAATTTTTTAGTTATGTTATGTGTATTTTGTAAATTTATTTTCATTCATATATATATATATATATATATATATATATATATATATATATATATATATATATATATATATATATATATATATATATATATATATATATATATATATATATATATATATATATATATATATATATATATATATATATATATATATATATATATATATATATATATATATATATATATATTATTTTATTGGTGTTTTGTTGATTTATATTGATACGAATTTACATTATTTTATATGTACTTTGTACATATATTTTATACGCTTTTCCATTATTTAATATTTATTTTGAATATATATTTTTACACAAATTCATGGTATTTTATGTGTATTTGTATATATATTTTCATATAAATTTACATTATTTTATGTGTATTTTGTACATATATTTTATTAAAAATCTACCTTATTTTATGTTTATTTTCTATATGTATTTTGTATATTTATAATTATCCAAATACACATTCTTTTATTGGTATTTTGTTTATTTATTTTAAATCGAATTTACATTATTTTATGTGTATTTTGTATACATTTTTTTATACGTATTTACTTAATTTTATGTGTATTTTGTATATATATTTTTGCATCTTTATTTTCATACAAATTTACATTATTTTATTAATATTCGGTGTATTTATTTTGATACGAATTTACTTTATTCTATTTGTTTTTTGTATATACTTTTTTATACATATTTACATTATTTAATGAGTATCTTGCATATAAATTTTATACAAATTTATTATCTATTATCTATTTTTATACAAATACACATTCTTTACATGATATTTTGTTTATTTATTTTGACACGAATTTACATTATTTGATATGTATTTTGTATATATATTTTTATACGTATTTACATAATTTCATATGTATTTTGTATATATATATCCATAGAAATCTACTTTATTTTATGTGTATTCGTATATATATTTTGGAACAAATTTACATTGTTTTATATGTATTTTTGAATATCTCTTTCAATACAAATTTACCTTACTGTATATGCATTTTGTATATTTATTTCAATACAAATTTAAATATTTTATGTGTATTTTGGTATATATATTTTTATAAAAAATGCGATAATTTTTTGGGAATTTTGCGTCTTTATTTTCATTCAAATTTACATTATTTTATTGGTATTCTGTGTATTTATTTTGATACGATTTTACATTATTCTATTTGTTTTTTGTATATATTTTTTTATACACATTTACATTATTTAATGTGTATCTTGCATATATATTTTATACTAATTTTCGTTATTTTAAGTGTATTTGTTTTTATATTTTCATTCAAATTTACATTTATTTTAATTCGAAATTACATTATTTTATGTGTATTTTGTATACATTTTTTTATACGTATTTACTTAATTTTATGTGTATATTGTATATATATTTTTATAGAAATCTACGGGTTTTTTTTTGTATTCGTATATATATTTTGAAACAAATTTACCTTATTGTATGTGCATTTTGTATATTTATTTCAATACAAATTTAAATATATTATGTGTATTTTGGTATATATATTTTTATAAGAAATGCGCTATTTTATGGGAATTTTGCATCTTTATTTTCATACAAATTTACATTATTTTATTAATATTCGGTGTATTTATTTTGATACGATTTTACATTATTCTATTTGTTTTTTGTATATACTTTTTTATACATATTTACATTATTTAATGTGTATCTAGCATATATATTTTATACAAATTTATTATCTATTATCTATTTTCATACAAATACACATTCTTTTCATGATATTTTGTTTATTTATTTTGACACGAATTTACATTATTTGATATGTATTTTGTATATATATTTTTATACGTATTTACATAATTTCATATGTATTTTGTATATATATTTCTATAGAAATCTACTTTATTTTATGTGTATTCGTATATATATATTTTGAAAGAAATTTATATTGTTTTATATGTATTTTTGAATATCTCTTTCAATACAAATTTACCTTACTGTATATGCATTTTGTATATTTATTTCAATACAAATTTAAATATTTTATGTGTATTTTGGTATATATATTTTTATAAAAAATGCGATAATTTTTGGGAATTTTGCATCTTTATTTTCATACAAATTTACATTATTTTATTGATATTCTGTGTATTTATTTTGATACGATTTTACATTATTCTATTTGTTTTTTGTATATATTCTTTTATACATCTTTACATTATTTAATGTGTATCTTGCATATATATTTTATACAAATTTACGTTATTTTAAGTGTATTTGTTTATATATTTTCATTCAAATTTACATTATTTGATGTGTATTTTGTATATGTATTTCCATAGAAATTTACCTAATTTTATGTGTATTTTGTTTATTTCTTTTCAAACAAATTTAAATTATTTTTGTGTATTTTTGTATATAGTTTTATACAAATTTAGGTTATTTTATGTACGCATTTACATTATTTAGTGTGAGTTTTGTATATATATTTTTATGCTAATTTACTTTATTTTATGTGCATTTTTGTACATATATTTTTATAGAAATTTGCGTTATTTGTATATTTTTTCTCATACAAATTTATATTATTTTATTGCTATTTTGTTTATTTATTTTGATACGAATTACATGATTATATGTGTATTTTGTACATATTTTTTATACGTTTTTACATTACTTAATGTGTATTTTGTTTATATATTTTTAAACAAATCTACGTTATTATATGTATTTGTATAAATATTTTGATACAGATTTACATTATTTTATGTATTTTGTATGTACATTTCAATTCAAATTTAGCTTATTTTAGCTGTATTTTGTATATATATTTTCATACAAATTTAATAACTTCTGTGTATTTTTGTATATAGTTTTATACAAATTTACGATATTTTATGTGTATTTTGTATATTTATATTTATACAAATACACTGTCTTTTACTGGTATTTTGTTTATTTATTTTGATACGATTTTTATGTGTATTTTGTATTCATTTTTTTATACGTATTTACTTCATTTTATGTGTATTTTGTATATATTTTTTAGAAATCAACGTTATTTTATGTGTATTCGTATATATATTTTGAAACAAATTTACATTGTTTTATATGTATTTTGCATATCTATTTCAATACAAATTTACCTTACAGTATGTGCATTTTTTATATTTATTTTAATACAAATTTTAATATTTTATGTGTATTTTGGTATATATATTTTTATAAAAAATGCGTTATTTTATGGCTATTTTGCATCTTTATTTTCATACAAATTTACATTATTTTATTAATATTCTGTGTATTTATTTTGATACGATTTTACATTATTCTATTTGTGTTTTGTATATATTTTTTTATACATATTTACATTATTTAATTAGTATTTTGTATATATATTTGATACAAATTTACGTTATTTTAAGTGTATATGTTTATATATTTTCATTCAAACTTCCATTATTTTATGTGTATTTTGTATATGTATTTGAATACAAATTTACCTAATTTTATGTGTATTTTGAATATTTATTTTCATACAATTTTAAATTATTTTTGTGTATTTTTGTATATAGTTTTATACAAACTTAGGTTATTTTATGAGTATTTTGTATATCTATTTTCATACAAATACACATTCTTTTATTAATATTTTGTTTATTTTTTTTGACGAGAATTTAAATTATTTAATGTGTATTTTGTATATATATTTTTATACGTATTTACATCGTTTCATGTGTATTTTGTATATATATTTCTATAGAAATCTACGTTATATTATGTGTATTCGTATATAGATTTTTAAACAAATTTACACTTTTATGTGTATTTTGCATATTTTTTCAATACAAATTTACTTTATTGTATATGCATTTTGTATATGAATTTTAATACAAATTTAATTATTCCATGTGTATTTTTGTATATGTATTTTTATAAAAATATGCTTTATTTTATGGGTATTTTGCATCTTTATTTTCATACAAATTTACGTTATTTTATTGATATTCTGCTCATTCATTTTGATACGATTTGACATTATTCTATGTGTATTTTGTAAATATTTTTCATACAAATTTACGTTATTTTATGTGTATTTGCTTATATATTTTGACACAAATTTACAATATTTTATGGGTATTTTGTATATATATTTCAAAAGAAATTTACCTAGTTTTATGTGTATTTTGAATATCTATTTTCATACAAACTCAAATTATTTTTATGTATTTTTGTATATATTTCAATACAAATTTTAGTTATGTTATGTGTATTTTCTAAATCTATTTTCATTCAAATATATATTATTTTATTGGTATTTTGTTGATTTATATTGATACGAATTTACATTAATTTATATGTACTTTTTATATATATTTTTATACGCATTTACATTATATAATATTTATTTTGAATTATATATAATTTTATACAAATTCATGGTATTTTATGTGTATTTGTATATATATTTTCATATAAATTTACATTATTTTATGTGTATTTTGTACATATATTTCATTATAAATTTACCTTATTTTATGTTTATTTTGTATGTGTATTTTGTACATTTATATTTATACAAATACACATTCTTTTATTGGTATTTTGTTTATTTATTTTGTTTCGAATTTATATTATTTTATGTGTATTTTGTTTACATTTTTTTATACGTATTTACCTAATTTTATGTGTATTTTGTATATATATTTTGATAGATATCTACGTTATTTTATGTGTATTCGTATATATATTTTGAAATAAATTTACATTGTTTTATATGTATTTTTGCATATATCTTTCAATAGAAGTTTACCTTATTGAATGTGCATTTTGTATATTTATTTCAATACAAATGTGTATTTTGGTATATATATTTTTATAAGAAATGCGCTATTTGATGGGAATTTTGCATCTTTATTTTCAAACAAATTTACATTATTTTATTAATATTCGGTGTATTTATTTTGATACGATCTTACATTATTCTATTTGTTTTTTGTATATATATATTTTTATATATATTTACATTATTTAATGTATATCTTGCATATATATTTTATACAAATTTATTATCTATTATTTATTTTCATACAAATACACATTCTTTTCATGATATTTTATTTATTTATTTTGACACGAATTTACATTACTTAATATGTATTTTATATATATATTTTTATACGTATTTACATAATTTCATGTGTATTTTGGATATATATTTCTATAGAAATCTACGTTATTTTATGTGTATTCGTATATATATATTGAAACAAATTTACAATGTTTTATTTGTATTTTGCGTTTTTTTTCAATACAAATTTACCTTATTGTATGTGTGCATTTTGTATATTAATTTTAATACAAATTTAATTATGCTATGTGCATTTTTGTATATGTATTTTTAAAAAAAAATATGCTTTATCTTATGGATATTTTGCATCTTTATTTTCATACAAATTTAAATTATTTTATTGATATTCTGTGTACTTATTTTGATACGATTTTACATTATTCTATGTATTACAAAAATAAATACAGAATACACAAAAATAGATATGCAAAATACATATAAACAATGTAAATTTGTTTCAAAATATATATACGAATACACATGAAATAAGGTAAATTTCTATAAAAATATATATACAAAATACACATAAAATTAAGTAAATACGTATAAAAAATGTATACAAAATACATATAAAATAATGTAAATTAGTATCAAAATAAATAAACAAAATACCAATAAAAGAAAGTTTATTTGTATAAATATATATATATACAAAATACACATTAAATAATATAAATTTGTTGAAAACTATACAAAATACACATGAAATGATGTAAATACGTATAAAAATATATATACAAAATACACATTAAATAATGTAAATTCGCGTCAAAATAAATAAACAAAATATCAATAAAAGAATGTGTATTTGTATGAAAATAGATATACAAAATACACATAAAATAACCTAAATTTGTATCAAACTATATACAAAAATACACAAAAATATATTAAATTTAAATTTACCTTATTGTATTTGCATTTTGTATATTTATTTTAATACAAATTCAAATATTTTATGTGTATTTTGGTATATATAATTTTATAAAAAATGCGTTATTTTATAGGTATTTTGCATCTTAGTTTTCATACAAATGTACATTATTTTATTAATATTCTGTGTATATATTTTGATACGATTTTATATTATACTATTTGTGTTTGGTATATATTTTTTTATACATATTTTCATTATTTAATGTGTATTTTTTATATATATTTTATACAAATTAACATAATTTTAAGTGTATTTGTTTATATAATTTCATTCAAATTTACATTATTTTAAGTGAATTTTGTATATGTATTTAAATACAAACTTACCTAATTTTATGTGTATTTTGTATATTTATTTTCATACAAATTTAAATTATTTTTGTGTTTTTTTGTATAAACATATAGAGTAAATTTCTATGATAATATATATTCAAAATACATATAAAATTATGTAAATAAGTATAAAAATATATATATCAAATACACCTAAAAAAAAAAAAAATTCGTATCAAATAAATAAACAAAATTCCGAGAAAAGAACGTATATTTATAGGAAAATAAATATACAAAATACATATAAAATTACGAAAATTTGAATAAAAATATATACAAAAAAACAAAAAAATAAATTTCAATTTGTATGAAAATAGATATACAAAATACACATATAATTAGTTAAATTTGTATTTAAATACATGTACAAAATACACATAAAATAATGTAAATTTGTATGAAATGAAAACAAATTCACATAAAATAACGTACATTTGTATAAAATAGATGTACAAAATATACATAGAATAATGTAAAACCGTATCAAAATAAATACACAGAATATCAATAAAATAATGTAATTTTGTATGAAAATAAAGATGCAAAATACCCATAAAATAAAGCATTTTTTTTTTTAAATAAATATACAAACAAACAAATAGAATAATTAAAAGTATTAAAATTAATATACAAAATGCACGTACAATAAGGTAAATTTGTATTGAAAAATTATACAAAATGCACATAGAAGTGTAAATTTGTTTCAAAATATATATACGAATACACATAAAATAACGTAGATATCTATAGAAATATATATACAAAATACACATGAAATGATGTAAATACGTATAAAAATATATATACAAAATACACATTAATTAATTTAAATTCTCGTCAAAATAAATAAACAAAATATCAATAAAAGAATGTGTATTTGTATGAAAATAGATATACAAAAACTCATAAAATAACCTAAGTTTGTATAAAACTATATACAAAAATACACAAAAATAATTTAAATTTGTATGAAAATAAATATACAAAATACACATAAAATTAGGTAAATTTGTATTGAAATACATATACAAAATACACATAAAATAATGGAAATTTGATTGAAAATATATAAACATGTACACTTACAATAACGTAGATTTGTATCAAATATATATACAAAATACACATTAAATAATGTAAATATGTATAAAAAAATATATACAAAACACAAATACAATAATGTAAAATCGTATCAACAATAAATACACAGAATAGTAATAAAATAATGTAAATTTGTATGAAAATAAGGATGCAAAATAGCCATAAAATAACGCATTTTTTAAAAAAATATATATACCAAAATACACATAAAATATTAAAATTTGTATTAAAATAGATAAAAAAATGTGTATTTGTATAAATATAAATATACAAAATACACATAAAATATCGTAAATTTGTATAAAACTATATACAAAAATACACAGAAGTAATTAAATTTGTATGAAAATATATATACAAAATACAGCTAAAATGAGCTAAATTTGATTTGAAATGTACATACAAAATACATAAAATAATGTAAATCTGTATCAAAATATTTATACAAATACATATAATAACGTAGATTTGTTTAAAAATATATAAACAAAATACACATTAAGTAATGTAAATACGTATAAAAAATATGTACAAAATACACATATAATCATGTAATTCGTATCAAAATAAATAAACAAAATAGCAATAAAATAATGTAAATTTGTATGAGAAAACATATACAAATAACGCAAATTTCTATAAAAATATATGTATAAAAATGCGCATAAAATAAAGTAAATTTGCAAAAAAAATATATATACAAAATACACACTAAATAATGTAAATGCGTACATAAAATAACCTAAATTTGTATAAAACTATATACAAAAATACACAAAAATAATTTAAATTTGTTTGAAAAGAAATATACAAAATACACATAAAATTAGGTAAATTTGTATTGAAATACATATACAAAATACTCATCATATAATGTAAATTTGAATGAAAATATATAAACAAATACACTTAAAATAACGTAAATTTGTATAAAATATATATGCAAGATACACATTAAATAATGTAAATGTGTATAAAAAATATATATATACAAAAAACAAATAGAATAATGTAAAATCGTATCAAAATAAATACACAGAATATCAATAAAATAATGTAAATTTGTATGAAAATAGAGATGCAAAATTCCCCAAAATTATCGCATTTTTTATAAAAATATATTTACCAAAATACACATAAAATATTTAAATTTGAATTGAAATAAATATACAAAATGCATATACAGTAAGGTAAATTTGTATTGAAAGAGATATTCAAAAATACATATAAAACAATGTAAATTTGTTTCAAAATATATATACGAATACACATAAAATAAAGTAGATTTCTATAGAAATATATATACAAAATACATATTAAATTAAGTAAATACGTATAAAAATATATATACAAAAAACATATCAAATAATGTAAATTCGTGTCAAAATAAATAAACAAAATATCATGAAAAGAATGTGTATTTGTATGAAAATAGATAATAGATAATAAATTTGTATAAAATATATATGCAAGATACACATTAAATAATGTAAATATGTATAAAAAAGTATATACAAAAAACAAATAGAATAATGAATCATCGTATCAAAAAAAATTCACCGAATATTAATAAAATAATTTAAATTTGTATGAAAATAAAGATGCAAAATTCCCATAAAATAGCGCATTTCTTATAAAAATATATATAACAAAATACACATAAAATATTTAAATTTGCATTGAAATAAATATACAAAATGCACATACAATAAGGTAAATTTGTATTGAAAAAAATATGCAAAAATAGATATAAAACAATGTAAATTTGTTTCAAAATATATATACGAATACAAATAAAAAAACGTAGACTTCTATAAAAATATATATACAAAATACACATAAAATTAAGTAAATACGTATAAAAAAATGTATACAAAATACACATAAAATAATGTAATTTCGAATTAAAATAAATGTAAATTTGAATGAAAATATAAAAACAAATACACTTAAAATAACGTAAATATGTATGAAATATATATGCAAGATACACATTAAATAATGTTAATGTGTATAAAAAAATATATACAAAAAACAAATAGAATAATGTAAAATCGTATCAAAATAAATACACAGAATATCAATAAAATAATGTAAATTTGTAATAAAAAAAATATGCAAAAATCCCAATTATTATCGCATTTTTATAAAATATATATACCAAAATACACATAAAATATTTAAATTTGTATGGAAATAAATATACAAAATGCATATACAGTAAGGTAGATTTGTATTAAAAGAGATATTCAAAAATACATATAAAACAATGTAAATTTGTTTCAAAATATATATACGAATACACATAAAATAAAGTAGATTTCTATAGAAATATATATACAAAATACATATGAAATTATTTAAATACGTATAAAAATATATATACAAAATACATATCAAATAATATAAATTCGTGTCAAAATAAATAAACAAAATATCATGTAAAGAATGTGTATTTGTATAAAAATAGATAATAGATAATAAATTTGTATAAAATATATATGCAAGATACTCATTAAATAATGTAAATATGTATAAAAAAGTATATACAAAAAACAAATAGAATAATGTATATTCGTATCAAAATAAACACACCGAATATTAATAAAATAATGTAAGTTTGTATGAAAATAAAGATGCAAAATTCCCATCAAATAGCGCATTTCTTATAAAAATATATATACCAAAATACACATAAAATATTTAAATTTGTATTGAAATAAATATATAAAATGCACATACAATAAGGTAAATTTGTATTGAAAGAGATATGCAAAAATACATATAAAACAATGTAAATTTGTTTCAAAATATATATACGAATACAAATAAAAAAACGTAGATTTCTATAAAAATATATATACAAAATACACATAAAATTAAGTAAATACGTATAAAAAAATGTATACAAAATACACATCAAATAATGTAAATTCGATTTAAAATAAATAAACAAAATACCAATAAAAGAATGTGTATTTGGATAAATATAAATATACAAAATACATATACAAAATAAACATAAAATAAGGTAGATTTGTAATAAATACAAAATACACATAAAATAATGTAAATTTATATGAAGATATATATACAAATACACATAAAATACCATGAATTTGTATAAAAATATATATTCAAAATAAATATTAAATAATGTAAAAGCGTATAAAAATATATATACAAAGTACATATAAAATAATGTAAATTCGTATCAATATAAATCAACAAAACACCAATAAAATATATATATATATATATATATATATATATATATATATATATATATATATATATATATATATATATATATATATATATATATATATATATATATATATATATATATATATATATATATATATATATATATATATATATATGAATGAAAATAAATTTACAAAATACACATAACATAACTAAAATTTGTATTAAAATATATACAAAAATACATAGAAATAATTTGAGTTTGTATGGAAATAGATATACAAAATACACATAAAACTAGGTAAATTTCTTTTGAAATGTATATACAAAATAGCCATAAAATATTGTAAATTTGTGTCAAAATATATAAACAAATACACATAAAATAACGTAAATTTGTTTGAAAAATATATACAAAATACACATAGAATAATGTCAATTCATATCAAAATGAATGAGCAGAATATCAATAAAATAATGTATATTTGTATGAAAATAAAGATGCAAAATACACAAAAAATAAAGCATATGTTTATAAAAATACAGATTCAAAAATACACATCGAATAATTAAATTTGTATTAAAATTAATATACTAAATGCGTATATAATAAGGTAAATTTGTATTGAAAAAATATGCAACATACACGTTTACTCATACAAATTTATATTATTTTATTGGTATTTTGTTAATTTATTTTGATACGAATTACATGATTATATGTGTATTTTGTACACATTTTTTTATACGTATTTACAATATTTAATGTGTATTTTGTTTATATATTTTCATACAAATTTACGTTTTTATATGTGTATTTGTATAAATATTTTGATACAAATTTACTTTATTTCATGTATTTTGTATATATATTTCAATTCAAATTTAGCTTATTTTGTGTGTATTTTGTATATATTTTCATACAAATTTAATTACTTCTGTGTATTTATATATATAGTTTTATATAAATTTACGTTATTTTATGTGTATTTTGTATATTTATATATATACAAATACTCATTCATTTATTGTTATTTTGTTTATTTATTTTGATACGAATTTACATTATTTTATGTGTATTTTGTATACATTTTTTTATACGTATTTACTTCATTTTATGTGTATTTTGTATATATATATTTATATAAATCTACGTTATTTTATGTGTATTCGTATACATATTTTGAAACAAATTTACATTGCTTTATATGTATTTTGCGTATCTATTTCAATACAAATTTACCTTATTGTATGTGTTTTTTATATATTTATTTTAATACAAATCTAATTTTTTTATGTGTATTTTGGTATATATATTTTTATAAATAAAAAAAATGCGTTATCTTATGGGTATTTTGCCTCTTTATTTTCATACAAATTTACATTATTTTATTAATATTCTGTGTATTTATTTTGATACGATTTTACATTATTCTTTTTGTGTTTTGAATATATTTTTTTATACAAATTTACGTTATTTTAAGTGTATTTGTTTATGTATTTTCATTCAAATTTACTTTATTTTATGTGTATTTCGTATATGTATTTCCATACAAACTTACCTAATTTTATGTGTATTTTGTATATTTATTTTCATACAAATTTAAAATATTTTTGTGTATTTTTGTATATAGTTTGATACAAATTTAGGTTATTTTATGTGTATTTTGAATATCTATTAAATATATATACAAAATACATATGAAATTATATAAATACGTATAAAAATATATATACAAAATACATATCAAATAATGTAAACTCGTGTCAAAATAAATAAACAAAATATCATGAAAAGAATGTGTATTTATATGAAAATAGATAATAGATAATAAATTTGAATAAAATATATATGCAAGATACACATTAAATAATGTAAATATGTATAAAAAAGTATATACAAAAAACAAATAGAATAATGTAAAATCGTATCAAAATAAATACATCGAATATTAATAAAATAATGTTAATTTGTATGAAAATAAAGATGCAAAATTCCCATAAAATAGCGCATTTCTTATAAAAATATATATACCAAAATACACATAAAATTTTTAAATTTGTATTGAAATAAATATACAAAATGCATATACAATAAGATAAATTTGTATTGAAAGAGATATGCAAAAATACATATAAAACAATGTAAATTTGTTTCAAAATATATATACGAATACAAATAAAAAAACGTAGATTTCTATAAAAATATATATACAAAATACACATAAAATTAAGTAAATACGTATAAAAAAATGTATTCAAAATACACATAAAATAATGTAAATTCGAATTAAAATAGATAAACAAAATACCAATAAAAGAATGTGTATTTGGATAAATATAAAATATACAAAATACACATACAAAATAAACATAAAATAAGGTAGATTTGTAATAAAATATATGTACAAAATACATATATAATAATGTAAATTTATATGAAAATATATATACAAATACACATAAAATACCATGAATTTGTATAGAAATATATATTCCAAATAAATTTTAAATAATGTAAGAGAGTATAAAAATATATATACAAAGTACATATGAAATGAAAATTAAGATGCAAAATACCTATAAAATAACGCATTTTTTTATAAAATTATTGATACCAAAATACACATAAAATATTTGAACTTGTATTAAAATAAATATACAAAATGCACATACAATAAGGTAAATTTGTATTGAAATAGATATGGAAAATACATATAAAATAATGTAAATTTGTTTCAAAATATATATACGAATACACATAAAATAACGTAGATTTCTATAAAAATACATATACAAAATACACATAAAATTAAGTAAATACGTATAAAAAATGTATACAAAATACACATAAAATAATGTAAATTCGTATAAATGTAAATAAACAATATACCAATAAAAGAATGTGTATTTGTATAAATATAAATATACAAAATGCACATAAAATAACGTAAATTTATATAAAACTATGTACATAAAATAAAGCAAATTTCTATAAAAATATATGTACAAAAATGAACATTAGATAAATTTGCATAAAAATATATATACAAAACACACATTAGATAATGTAAATGAGTATAAAAATATGTATACAAAATACCTATGAAATAATCTAAATTCGTATCGAATTAAATTAAGAAATACCAATAAAATAATGTAATTTTGGATGAAAATATATATACAAAATACACATAAAAAAACGTAAATACAAATACAAATATACACATAAAATAATTTAAAATTGAATGAAATAAATATACAAAATAAACATAAAATAAGGTAAATTTGTAATGAAATATACGAAAAAATACACATAAAATAATATAAATTTGTATGAAAATATATATACAAATACACATTAAATAACATGAATTTGTATAAAATTTGTATCAAAATATATACTTATACACACAATAAAATAACGTAATTTTTTTATGAAAATGTATTTACAAAATACACATAAAATAATTGAAATACGTAGAAAAATATATATACAAAAAACACATAAAATAGTGTAAATATGTATGAAAATATATAAACAAATACACATAAAATAATGTAAATTTGGAAAAAAAATATATTCAAAATTAACATTAAATAATGTATATATATATATATATATATATATATATATATATATATATATATATATATATATATATATATATATATATATATATATATATATATACAAAAAACCCATAGAATAATGTTAAATCGTATCAAAATAAATAAAGAGAATATCAATAAAATAATGTAAATTTGTATGAAAATAAAGATGCAAAATATCCATATAATAACTCATATTTGCATAAAAATATATATACAAAAATACATATAAAATAATTAAATTTGTATTAAAATAAATATACAAAATGCACGTACAATAAAGTAAATTTGTATTGAAATAGATATGCAAAATACACATTAATAATGTAAATTTGTATCAAAATATATATACGAATACTCATAAAATAGAGTAAATTTCTATGAAAATATACATACAAAATAGATATACAAAATACACATATAACTAGTTAAATTTGTATTTAAATACATGTACAAAAACACATAAAATAATGTAGATTTGTATGAAATGAAAACAAATACATTTTATATAAAATATATATACAAAATACACATAGAATAATGTAAAATCATATCAAAATAAATACACAGAATATCAATAAAATAATGTAAATTTGTATGAAAATAAAGATGCAAAATACCCATAAAATAAAGCATATTTTTATAGAAATACATATACAAAATACACATAGATTAATCAAATTTGTATTAAAATTAATATACAAAATGCACATACAATAATAAGGTAAATTTGTATTAAAAAATATGCAAAATACACATAAAACAATGTAAATTTGTTTCAAAATATATATACGAATACACATATAATAACGCAGTTTTCTATAGAAATTGATATACAAAATACCCTTGAAATCATGTAAATACGTATAAAAATCTTTATATAAAAAATACACATTAAATAATGTTAATTCGTGTCAAAATAAATAAACAAAATATCATGAAAAGAATGTGTATTTGTATGAAAATAGATATACAAAATACACATAAAATAATCTAAATTTGTATAAAACTATATACAAAAATACACAAAAATAATTTAAACTTGTATGAAAATAAATATACAAAAAACATATAAAATTAGGTAAACTTTTCATTGAAATACATATACAAACTACACATAAAATAATGTAAATTTGAATGAAAATATATAAACATATAGACTTAAAATAACGTAAATTTGTATCAAATATATATACAAAAAACACATTAAATAATGTAAATATGTATAAAAAATATATACAAAACACAAATAAAATAATGTAAAATCGTATCAAAATAAATACAGAAAATATTAATGAAATAATGTAAATTTGTATGAAAATTAAGATGCAAAATACCCATAAAATAACGCATTTTTTATAAAAAATATATATACGAAAAAACATAAAATATTTGATTTTGTATTAAAATAAATAGATATACAAAATACACATAAAAAAAGCTAAATTTGAATTGAAATATATATACAAAATACAAAAAATAATGTAAATTTGTATCAAAATACCTATACAAATACACATATAATAACGTAAATTTGTATAAAAATATATAAACAAAATACACATTAAATAATGTAAATACGTATAAAAAATGTAAAAAATACACAAATAATCATGTAATTCGTATCAAAATAAATAGACAGAATACCAATAAAATAATGTAAATTTCTATGAGAAAACATATACAAAATACACATAAATAACGCAAATATCAATAAAAATATATATAATATAATATATTTTTATACATATTTAAAATATTTAATGTATATTTTGTATATATATATTTTATCCAAATTTACGTGATTTTATATGTATTTGTTTATATATTTTCATACAAATTTACATTATTTTATGTGAGTTTTGTATATGTATTTCAATACAAATTTGCCTAACTTTATGTGTATTTTGCATATCTATTTTCAAACAAATTTAAATTATTTTTGTATATATTTTTATACAAATTTTAGTTATTTTATTTGTTTTTTGTATATATATTTTCTTACAAATATACATTCTTTTATTGGAATTTTGTGTATTTAAATTTTTACGAATTTACATTATTTTATGTGTATTTTGTTTATATATTTTTCTACGTATTTAAACTATTTTATGTGTATTTTATATATACATTTTCATAAAAATTTACGTTATTTTATTGTGTGTATTCGTATATATTTTGAAACATTTTATACAAATTCATGTTATTTTATGTGTATTTGTATATATATTTTCATGCAAATTTATATTATTTTATGTGTATTCTTACATATATTTATTACAAATTTACATTATTTTATGTTTATTTTGTATATTTATTTAATTCAATTTTAAATTATTTAATGTGTATATTTTGTATTTGAATTTAGGTTATTTTATGTGTGATTTCTATATATATTTTCATCCAAAACTACATTATTTTATTGTTATTTTCTTAATTTAACTCGATACGAATTTAGATTATTTCATAGGTATTTTGTATACATATTTTTATACTCATTTACATTATCTAATGTGTGTTTTGTATATATTTTTTTATGCAAACTAATTTTATGTGTATTTTTGTACATATATTTTTATAGAAACTTAAAACGTTATTTTATGTGTATTTTGTATATGTTTTCTCATACAAATTTACATTATTTAATTAGTTTTTTGTTTATTTATTTTGATACGATTGACTTGATTATTGGTGTATTTTGTAAATATTTTTTTATACGTATTTACATTACTTAATGTGTATTTTGTTTATATATTTTTTTTACAAATTTACGTTATTATATGTGTATTTGTTAAAAATATTTTGAAACGAATTTACTTTATTTTATGTATTTTGTATATATATTTCAATTCAAATTTAGCTTATTTTGTGTGTATTTTGTATATCTATTTTCATGCAAATTTAATTACTTCTGTGTATTTTTGTATATAGTTTTATACAAATTTACGTTATTTTATGTGCATTTTGTATATTTATATTTATACAAATACATATTCTCTGATTGGTATTTTGTTTATTTATATTTATACGAATTTACATTATTTTATGTGTATTTTGTATACATTTTTGATTCGTATTTACTTAATTTTATTTGTATTTTGTATATATATATTTATAGAAATCTACGTTATTTTATGTGTATTCGTATATATATTTTGAAACAAATTTACATTGTTTTATAATTATGTTTTTTGCATATCTATTTCAATACAAATTTACCTTATTGTATGTGCATTTTGTATATTTATTTTAATACAAATTCAAATATTTTATGTGTATTTTGGTATATATAATTTTTTAAAAAATGCGTTATTTTATAGGTATTTTGCTTCTTATTTTTCATACAAATGTACATTATTTTATTAATATTCTGTGTATATATTTTTATACGATTTTATATTATACTATTAGTGTTTTGTATATATTTTTTATACATATTTTCATTATTTAATGTGTATTTTTTATATATATTTTATACAAATTTACGTCATTTTAAGTGTATTTGTTTATATAATTTCATTCAGATTTACATTATTTTAAGAGTATTTTGTATATGTATTTCAATACAAATTTACCTAATTTTATGTGTATTTTGTATATTTATTTTCATACAAATTTAAATTATTTTGTGTTTTTTGTATATACATATAGAGTAAATTTCTATGAAAATATATATTCAAAATACATATAAAATTATGTAAATAAGTATAAAAAATATATATATCAAATACACCTAAAAAAATGAAAATTCGTATCAAAATAAATAAACAAAATAAATAAAAATATATATAATATAATATATTTTTATACATATTTAAAATATTTAATGTATATTTTGTATATATATATTTTATCCAAATTTACGTGATTTTATATGTATTTGTTTATATATTTTCATACAAATTTACATTATTTTATGTGAGTTATGTATATGTATTTCAATACAAATTTGCCTAAATTTATGTGTATTTTGCATATCTATTTTCAAACAAATTTAAATAATTTTTGTGTATTTTTGTATATATTTTTATACAAATTTTAGTTATTTTATTTGTTTTTTGTATATATATTTTCTTACAAATATACATTCTTTTATTGGAATTTTGTGTATTTAATTTTTTACGAATTTACATTATTTTATGTGTATTTTGTATATATATTTTTCTACGTATTTAAACTATTTTATGTGTATTTTATATATACATTTTCATAAAAATTTACGTTATTTTATTGTGTGTATTCGTATATATTTTGAAACATTTTATACAAACTCATGTTATTTTATGTGTATTTGTATATATATTTTCATACAAATCTATATTATTTTATGTGTATTCTTACATATATTTATTACAAATTTACCTTATTTTATGTTTATTTTGTATATTTTTTTCATTCAATTTTAAATTATTTAATGTGTATATTTGTATTTGTATTTAGGTTATTTTATGAGTGATTTCTATATATATTTTCATCCAAAACTACATTATTTTATTGTTATTTTCTTAATTTAACTCGATACGAATTTAGATTATTTCATAGGTATTTTGTATACATATTTTTATACTCATTTACATTATCTAATGTGTGTTTTGTATATATTTTTTTATGCAAACTAATTTTATGTGTATTTTTGTACATATATTTTTATAGAAACTTAAAACGTTATTTTATGTGTATTTTGTATATGTTTTCTCATACAAATTTACATTATTTAATTAGTTTTTTGTTTATTTATTTTGATACGAATGACTTGATTATTGGTGTATTTTGTAAATATTTTTTATACGTATTTACATTACTTAATGTGTATTTTGTTTATATATTTTTTTTACAAATTTACGTTATTATATGTGTATTTGTTAAAATATTTTGAAACAATGTACTTTATTTTATGTATTTTTTATATATATTTCAATTCAAATTTAGCTTATTTTGTGTGTATTTTGTATATCTATTTTCATGCAAATTTAATTACTTCTGTGTATTTTTGTATATAGTTTTATACAAATTTACGTTATTTTATGTGCATTTTGTATAATTATATTTATACAAATACACATTCTCTGATTGGTATTTTGTTTATTTATATTTATACGAATTTACATTATTTTATGTGTATTTTGTATACATTTTTGATTCGTATTTACTTAATTTTATTTGTATTTTATATATATATATTTATAGAAATCTACGTTATTTTATGTGTATTCGTATATATATTTTGAAACAAATTTACATTGTTTTATATGTTTTTTGCATATCTATTTCAATACAAATTTACCTTATTGTATGTGCATTTTGTATATTTATTTTAATACAAATTCAAATATTTTATGTGTATTTTGGTATATATAATTTTTTAAAAAATGCGTTATTTTATAGGTATTTTGCATCTTACTTTTCATACAAATGTACATTATTTTATTAATATTCTGTGTATATATTTTGATACGATTTTATATTATACTATTAGTGTTTTGTATATATTTTTTATACATATTTTCATTATTTAATGTGTATTTTTTATATATATTTTATACAAATTTACGTCATTTTAAGTTTATTTGTTTATATAATTTCATTCAGATTTACATTATTTTAAGAGTATTTTGTATATGTATTTCAATACAAATTTACCTAATTTTATGTGTATTTTGTATATTCATTTTCATACAAATTTAAATTATTTTTGTTTTTTTGTATATACATATAGAGTAAATTTCTATGAAAATATATATTCAAAATACATATAAAATTATGTAAATAAGTATAAAAATATATATATCAAATACACCTAAAAAAATGAAAACTCGTATCAAAATAAATAAACAAAATTCCGATAAAAGAACGTATATTTGTAGGAAAATAAATATACAAAATACACATAAAATTACGAAAATTTGAATAAAAATATATACAAAAAAAAAAATTCAATTTGTATGAAAATAGATATACAAAATACACATATAATTAGTTAAATTTGTATTTAAATACATGTAAAAATACACATAAAATAATGTAAATTTGTATGAAATGAAAACAAATTCACATAAAATAACGTACATTTGTATAAAATAGATATCCAAAATATACATAGAATAATGTAAAATCGTATCAAAATAAATACACAGAATATCAATAAAATAATGTAATTTTGTATGAAAATAAAGATGCAAAATACCCATAAAATAAAGCATATTTTTTTAAAAATACATATACAAGAATACACATAGAATAATTAAATTTGTATTAAAATTAATATACAAAATGCACGTACAATAAGGGAAATTTGTATTGAACAAATATACAAAATGCACATAAAACAATGTATATTTGTTTCAAAATATATATACGAATACACATAAAATAACGTATAGAAATATATATAAAAAATACACATGAAATGACGTAAATACGTATAAAAATATATATACACAATACACATTAAATAATGTAAATTCGCATCAAAATAAATAAACAAAATATCAATAAAAGAATGTGTATTTGTATGAAAATAGATATACAAAATACACATAAAATATTGTAAATTTGTATAAGACTCTATTAAAAAAATACACAAAAATAATTTAAATTTGTATAATAATATATATACAAAATACACATAAAACTAGTTAAATTTCTATTGAAATACATATACAAAATACACATAAAAAAATGTAAATTTGAATGAAAAAATATAAACAAATACACTTAAAATAACGTAAATTTGTATGAAATATATATAGAAAATACACATTAAATAATGCAAATATGTATAAAAAAATATATACAAAACACAAATAGAATAATGTAAAATAGTATGAAAATAAATACACAGAATATTAATAAAATAATGTAAATTTTTATGAAAATAAAGATGCAAAATACCCATAAAACAACGCATTTTTTATGAAAATATCTATACCAAAATAAACATAAAATATTTAAATTTGTATTACAATAAATATACAAAATGCATATACAATAAGGTAAATTTGTATTGAAATAGATATGCAATATACACATAAAACAATGTAAATTTATTTCAAAATATATATACGAATACACATAAAATAACGTAGATTTCTATAAAAATATATATACAAAATACACATAAAATGAAGTTAATACGTATAAGAAAATGTTTACAAAATATACATAAAATAATGTAAATTCGTATCAAAATAAATCAACTAAATGCCAATAAAAGAATGTTTACTTGTATAAATATAAATATACAAAATACACATAAAATAACGTAAAATTGTATAAAACTATATACAAAAATAAACAAAAATAATTAAATTTGTATGAAAATAGATATACAAAAGACACATAAAATAAGCTAAATTTGAATTGAAATAAATATAGAAAATACATAAAATAATGTAAATTTGTATCAAAATATATATTCAAATACACATATATTAAAATTAATATACAAAATGCGTATATAATAAGGTAAATTTGTATTGAAAAAATATGCGTATTTTGTTTATATATTTTTATACAAATTTACGTTATTATATGAGTATTTGTATAAATATTTTGATACAAATTTACTTTATTTCATGTATTTTGTATATATATTTCAATTCAAATTTAGCTTATTTTGTGTGTATTTTGTATATATTTTCATACAAATTTAATTACTTCTGTGTATTTTAGTATATAGTTTTATATATATTTACATTATTTTATGTGTATTTTGTATATTTATATTCATACAAATACACATTCTTTTATTGCTATTTTGTTTATACATTTTGATACGAATTTACATTATTTTATGTGTATTTTGTATACATTTTTTTATGCGTATTTACTTCATTTTATGTGTATTTTGTATATATATTTTTATAGAAATCTACGTTATTATATGTGTATTCGTATATATATTTTGAAACAAATTTACATTGTTTTATATGTATTTTGCATATCTATTTCAATACAAATTTACCTTATTGTATGTGTTTTTTGTATATTTATTTTAATACAAATTAAATTTTTTGATGTGTTTTTTGGTATATATATTTTTATAAATAAAAAAAATGCGTTATTTTATGGGTATTTCCCTTCTTTATTTTCATACAAATTTACATTATTTTATTAATATTCTGTGTATTTATTTTGATACGATTTTACATTATTCTATTTGTGTTTTGTACATATATTTTATACAAATTTACGTTATTTTAAGTGTATTTGTTTATGTATTTACATTCAAATTTACATTATTTTATGTGTATTTTGTGTATGTATTTCAATACAAATTTACCTAATTTTATGTGTATTTTGTATATTTATTTTCATACAAATTTAAAATATTTTTGTGTATTTTTGTATATAGTTTGATACAAATTTAGGTTATTTTATGTGTATTTTGTATATCTATTTTCATACAAATACACATTCTTTTACTGATATTTTGTTTATTTATTTTGACGCGAATTTACATTATTTAATGTGTATTTTGTATATATATTTTTATACGTATATACATCATTTCATGTGTATTTTGTATAGTTTTAAACAATTTTATATTATTTAATGTGTATTTTGTATATATATAATTATAGAAATACACATTCTTTTATTGGTATTTTGTTTATTTATTTTGATACTAATTTACATTACTTTATGTGTATTTTGAATACATTTTTTATACGTATTTACTTAATTTTATGTGTATTTTGTATATATATTTTTATAGAAATCTACCTTATTTCATGTGTATTCGTATATATATTTTGAAACAAATTTAAATTGTTTATATGTATTTTGCATATCTATTTTTGTGTATTCTGTATTTATTTTTGTTATACATAGAATGATGTAAAATCGTATCAAAATAAGTACACAGAATATCAATAAAATAATTTGAATTTGTATGAAAATAAAGATGCAAAATACCCATAAGATTAAGCATATTTTTTTTTTAAATACATATACAAAAATACACAAAGAATAATTAAATTTGTATTAAAATTAATATACAAAATGCACACATACAATAAGGTAAATTTGTATTGAAAAAAACGCAAAACACAAATAAAACAGTGTAAATTTGTTTCAAAATATATATACGAATACACATAAAATAACGTAGATTTCTATAGAAATATATATACAAAATACACATGAAATTATGTAAATACGTATAAAAATATATATATATATATATATATATATATATATATATATATATATATATATATATATATATATATATATAAATATATATATATATAGATATATATATATTTATATATATATATATATATATATAATACATATTAAGTAATGTAAATTCGTGACAAAATAAATAAACAAAATATCATGAAAAGAATGTGTATTTGTATGAAAATAAATAATAGATAATAAATTTGTATGTATGTATGCAAGATACATTTAAATAATGTAAATATGTATAAAAAAATATATACAAAAAACAAATAGAATTATGTAAAATCGTATCAAAATAAATACACCGAATATTAATAAAATAATGTAAATTTGTATGAAAATAAAGATGCAAAATTCCCATCAAATAGCGCATTTCTTATAAAAATATATATACCAAAATACACATAAAATATTTAAATTTGTATAGAAATTAATATACAAAATGTACATACAATAAGGTAAACTTCTATTGAAAGAGATATGCAAAAATACATATAAAACAATGTAAATTTGTTTCAAAATATATATACGAATACACATAAAATAACGTAGATTTCTATAAAAATATATATACAAAATACACAATATTAAGTAAATACGTATAAAAAAATTTAAACAAAATACACATAAAATAATGTAAATTCGAAACAAAATAAATAAACAAAATACCAATAAAAGAATGTATATCTATTTATTTTAATACAAAATCAAATATTTTATGTTTTTTCGTATATATATTTTTATAAAAAATGCGTTATTTTATGGGTATTTTGCATCTTAATTTTCATACAAATTTACATTATTTTATTAATATTTTCTGTATTTATTTTGATACGATTTTACATTATTTTATTTATGTTTTATATATATTTTTTATACATATTTACATTATTTAATGTGTTTTTTGTATATATATTTGATACATATTTACGTTATTTTAAGTTATTTTATGTGTATTTGTTTATACATTTTGACACAAATTTACAATATTTTATGGGTATTTTGTATATATATTTCAAAAGAAATTTACCTAGTTTTATATGTACTTTGAATATCTATTTTCATACAAACTCAAATTATTTTTATGTATTTTTGTATATATTTCAATACAAATTTTAGTTATGTTATGTGTATTTTGTAAATCTATTTTCATTCAAATATATATTATTTTATTGGTATTTTGTTGATTTATATTGATACGAATTTACATTATTTTATATGTACTTTGTATATATATTTTTATACGCATTTACATTATTTAATATTTATTTTGAATATATAATTTTATACAAATTCATGGTATTTTATGTGTATTTGTATATATTTTCATATAAATTTACATTATTTTATGTGTATTTTGTACATATATTTCATTAGAAATTTACATATTTTTATACTCGTTTACATTATCTAATGTGTGTTTTGTATATATATTTTTATGCAAATTTATTTTATGTTCATTTTTGTACATATATTTTTAAAGAAATTTGCGTTATTTTATGTATATAGTTTTATATAAATTTACGTTATTTTATGTGCATTTTGTATATTTATATTTATACAAATACAGATTCTTTTATTGGTATATTGTTTATATACATTAATACGAATTTACATTATTTTATGTGTATTTTGTATACATTTTTTTATACGTATTTACTTAATGTTATGTGTATTTTGTATATGCATTTTTATAGAAATATACGTTATTTTATGTGTACTCGTATATATATTTTGAAACAAATTTACATTATTTTATATGTATTTTGCATATCTATTTCAATACAAATTTACCTTATTGTATGTGCATTTTGTATATTTATTTTAATACAAATTTAAATATTTTATGTGTATTTTGGTATTAATAATTTTATAAAAAAAACGTAAATTTTTATGAAATAATATGTACAAAACACAAATAGAATAATGTAAAATCGTATCAAAATAAATACACAGAATATTAATAAAATAATGTAAATTTGTATGAAAATAAAGAAGCAAAATACCCATAAAATAACGCATTTTTTTTATTTATAAATATATATATACCAAAATACACATCAAAAAATTTACTTTGTGTTAAAATAAATATACAAAAAACACATACAATAAGGTAAATTTGTATTGAAATAGAAATGCAAAATACATATAAAACAATGTAAATTTGTTTCAAAATATATATTCGAATACACATAAAATAACGTAGATTTCTATAAAAATATATATACAAAATACACATAAAATGAAGTAAATACGTATAAAAAAATGTATACAAAATACACATAAAATAATGTAAATTCGTATCAAAATAAATAAACAAAATACCAATAAAAGAATGTGTATTTGTATGAATATAAATATACAAAACACACATAAAATAACTTAAATTTATATAAAACTATATACAAAAATACACAGAAGTAATTAAATTTGTATGAAAATATATACAAAATACACACGATATAAGCTAAATTTGAATTGAAATATATATACAAAATACATGAAATAAAGTAAATTTGTATCAAAATATTTATACAAATACACATATAATAACGTAAATTTGTATGAAAATATATAAACAAAATACATTAAATAATGTAAATACGTATAAAAATATGTACAAAATACACATATAATCATGTAATTCGTATCAAAATAAATAAACAAAATACCAATAAAATAATATAAATTTGTATGAGTAAACGTGTATGTTGCATATTTTTTCAATACAAATTTACCTTATTATATACGCATTTTGTATATTAATTTTAATATATGTGTATTTGAATATATATTTTGATACAAATTTACATTATTTTATGTATTTTCTATATTTATTTCAATTCAAATTTAGCTTATTTTATGTGTCTTTTGTATCTATTTTCATACAAATTTAATTATTTTTGTTTATTTTTGTATATAGTTTTATACAATTTTACGTTATTTTATGTGTATTTTGTATATTTATATTTATACAAGTAAACATTCTTTTATTGGCATTTAGTTTATTTATTTTGATACGAATTTACATTATTTTATGTGTATTTTGTATACATTTTCTTATACGTATTTACTTCATTTTATGTGTATTTTGTATATATATTTTTATAGAAATCTACGTTATTTTATGTGTATTCGTATATATATTTTGAAACAAATTTACATTGTTTTATGTGTATTTTGCATATCTATTTCAATACAAATTTACCTTATTGTATGTGCATTTTGTATATTTATTATAATACAAATTGAAATATTTTATGTTTATTTTGGTATATATATTTTCATAAAAAATGCGTTGTTTTATGGGTATATTGCATCTTTATTTTCATACAAATTTACATTATTTTATTAATATTCTGTGTATTTATTTTGATACTATTTTACATTATTCTATTTGTGTTTTGTATATATTTTTTTATACATATTTACATTATTTAATGTGTATTTTCTATATATATTTCATACATATTTACGTTATTTTAAGTGTATTTGTTTATATATTTTCATTCAAATTTACATTATTTTATGTGTATTTTGTATATGTATTTCAATAAAAATTTAACTAGTTTTATGTGTATTTTGTATATATATTTTTATACAAATTTAAATTATTTTTGTGTAATTTTTTAATAGAGTTTTATACAAATTTACAATATTTTATATGTATTTTGTATATCTATTTTCATACAAATACAGATTCTTTTATTGATATTTTGTTTATTTATTTTGATGCGAATTTACATTATTTAATGTGTATTGGGTATATATATTTTTATACATATTTACGTCATCCTTATTGTATGTGTGCATTTTGTATATTAATTTTAATACAAATTTAATTATTCTATGTGTATTTTTGTATATGTATTTTTTTTTAAAAATATGCTTTATCTTATGGGTATTTTGCATCTTTATTTTCATACAAATTTAAATTATTTTATTGATATTCTGTGTACTTATTTTGATATGATTTTACATTATTCTATGTATAACAAAAATAAATACAGAATACACAAAAATAGATATGGAAAATACATATAAACAATGTAAATTTGTTTCAAAATATATATACGAATACACTTGATATAAGGTAGATTTCTATAAAAATATATATACAAAATACACATAAAATTAAGTAAATACGTATAAAAAATGTATACAAAATACACATAAAATAATGTAAATTAGTATCAAAATAAATAAACAAAATACCAATAAAAGAATGTGTATTTGTATAAATATATATATACAAAATACACATTAAATAATATAAATTTGTTTAAAACTATACAAAATACACATGAAATGATGTAAATACGTATAAAAATATATATACAAAATACACATTAAATAATGTAAATTCGCGTCAAAATAAATAAACAAAATATCAATAAAAAAATGTGTATTTGTATGAAAATAGATATACAAAATACACAAAAAATAACCTAAATTTGTATCAAACTATATACAAAAATACACAAAAATATTTTAAATTTGTATGAAAATAAATATACAAAATACACATAAAATTAGGTAAATTTGTATTGAAATACATACACAAAATACACATAAAATAATGTAAATTTGAATGAAAATACATTATCAAATACACTTAGAATAACGTAAATTTGTATAAAAAAATATGTACAAAACACAAATAGAATAATGTAAAATCGTATCAAAATAAATACACAGAATATTAATAAAATAATGTAAATTTGTATGAAAATAAAGAAGCAAAATACCCATAAAATAACGCATTTTTTTTATTTATTAAAATATATACCAAAATACACATCAAAAAATTAAATTTGTATTAAAATAAATATACAAAAAACACATACAATAAGGAAAATTTGTATTGAAATAGATATGCAAAATACATATAAAACAATGTAAATTTGTTTCAAAATATATATACGAATACACATAAAATAACGTAGATTTCTTTAAAAATATATATATACAAAATACACATAAAATGAAGTAAATACGTATAAAAAAATGTATACAAAATACACATAAAATAATGTAAATTCGTATCAAAATAAATAAACAAAATACCAATAAAAGAATGTGTATTTGTATAAATATAAATATACAAAATACACATAAAATAACGTAAATAAATATAAAACTATATACAAAATTTGAATGAAAATATATACAAAATACACACAAAATAAGCTAAATTTGAATTGAAATATATATACAAAATACATGAAATAAAGTAAATTTGTATCAAAATATTCATACAAATACACATATAATAACGTAAATTTGTATGAAAATATATAAACAAAATACACATTAAATAATGTAAATACGTATAAAAAATATGTACAAAATACACATATAATCATGTAATTCGTATCAAAATAAATAAACAAAATACCAATAAATAATATAAATTTGTATGAGTAAACGTGAATGTTGCATATTTTTTCAATACAAATTTACCTTATTATATACGCATTTTGTATATTAATTTTAATACAAATTTAATTATTCGATGTGTATTTTTGTATCTGTATTTTTATAAACATATGCTTTATTTTTTGGGTATTTTGCATCTTTATTTTCATACAAATTTACATTATTTTATTGATATTCTGCTCATTCATTTTGATACGAATTGACATTATTCTATGTGTATTTTGTATATATTTTTCATACAAATTTACGTTATTTTATGAGTATTTGTTTATATATTTTGACACAAATTTACAACATTTTATGGGTATTTTGTATATACATTTCAAAAGAAATTTACCTAGTTTTATGTGTATTTTGTATATCTATTTACATACAAACTCAAATTATTTCTATGTATTTTTGTATATATTTTAATACAAATTTTAGTTATGTTATGTGTAATTTGTAAATTTATTTTCATTCAAATATATATTATTTTATTGGTGTTTTGTTGATTTATATTCATACGAATTTACATTATTTTATATGTACTTTGTATATATATATTTATACGCTTTTATATTATTTAATATTTATTTTGAATATATATTTTTATACAAATTCATGGTATTTTATGTGTATTTGTATATATATTTTCAAATAAATTTACATTATTTTATGTGTATTTTGTACATATATTTTATTACAAATCTACCTTATTTTATGTTTATTTTGTATATGTATTTTGTATACAAATTTACCTTATTATATACGCATTTTGTATATTAATTTTAATACAAATTTAATTATTCGATGTGTATTTTTGTATCTGTATTTTTATAAACATATGCTTTATTTTTTGGGTATTTAGCATCTTTATTTTCATACAAATTTACATTATTTTATTGATATTCTGCTCATTCATTTTGATACGAATTGACATTATTCTATGTGTATTTTGTATATATTTTTCATACAAATTTACGTTATTTTATGTGTATTTGTTTATATATTTTGACACAAATTTACAATATTTTATGGGAATTTTGTATATACATTTCAAAATAAATTTACCTAGTTTTATGTGTATTTTATATATCTATTTTCATACAAACTCAAATTATTTATATGTATTTTTGTATATATTTTAATACAAATTTTAGTTATGTTATTTGAATTTTGTAGATTTATTTTCATTCAAATATATATTATTTTATTGATGTTTTGTTAATTTATATTGATACGAATTTACATTATTTTATATGTACTTTGTATATATATATTTATACGCTTTTACATTATTCAATATTTATTTTGAATATATATTTTTATACAAATTCATGGTATTTTATGTGTATTTGTATATATATTTTCAAATAAACTTACATTATTTTATGTGTATTTTGTACATATATTTTATTACAAATCTACCTTATTTTATGTTTATTTTGTATGTGTATTTTGTATATTTATATTTATCCAAATACACATTCTTTTATTGGTATTTTGTTTATTTATTTTAATTCGAGTTTACATTATTTTATGTGTATTTTGTATACATTTTTTTATACGTATTTACTTAATTTTATGTGTATTTTGTATATATATTTTTATAGAAATCTACGTTTTTTTATTTGTATTCGTATATATATTTTGAAACAAATTTACATTGTTTGATATGTATTTTTGCATATCTCTTTCAATACAAATTTACCTTATTGTATGTACATTTTGTATATTTATTTCAATACAAATTTAAATATTTTATGTGTATTTTGGTATATATATTTTTATAAGAAATGCGCTATTTTATGGGAATTTTGCATCTTTATTTTCATACAAATTTTCATTATTTTATTAATATTCTGTGTATTTATTTTGATACGATGTTACATTATTCTATTTGTTTTTTGTATATACTTTTTTTGTACATATTTACATTATTTAATGTGTATCTTGCATATATATTTTATACAAATTTATTATCTATTATCTATTTTCATACAAATACACATTCTTTTCATGATATTTTGTTTATTTATTTTGACACGAATTTACATTATTTGATATGTATTTTGTATATATATTTTTATACATATTTACATAATTTCATATGTATTTTGTATATATATTTCTATAGAAATCTACTTTATTTTATGTGTATTCGTATATATATTTTGAAACAGATTTACATTGTTTTATATGTATTTTTGAATATCTCTTTCAATACAAATTTACCTTACTGTATATGCATTTTGTATATTTATTTCAATACAAATTTAAATATTTTATGTGTATTTTGGTAAATATATTTTTATAAAAAATGCGATAATTTTTGGGAATTTTGCATCTTTATTTTCATACAAATTTACATTATTTTATTGATATTCTGTGTATTTATTTTGATACGATTTTACATTATTCTATTTGTTTTTTTGTATATAATTTTTTATACACATTTACATTATTTAATGTGTATCTTGCATATATATTTTATACAAATTTACGTTATTTTAAGTGTATATGTTTTTATATTTTCATTCAAATTTACATTTATTTTAATTCGAAATTACATTATTTTTTGTGTATTTTGTATACATTTTTTTATACGTATTTACTTAGTTTTATGTGTATTTTGTATATATATTTTTTTTAGAAATCTACGTTTTTTTATTTGTATTCGTATATATATTTTGAAACAAATTTACATTGTTTTATATGTATTTTTGCATATCTCTTTCAATACAAATTTACCTTATTGTATGTGCATTTTGTATATTTATTTCAATGCAAATTTAAATATTTTATGTGTATTTTGGTATATATATTTTTATAAGAAATGCGCTATTTTATGGGAATTTTGCATCTTTATTTTCATACAAATTTACATTATTTTATTAATATTCGGTGTATTTATTTTGATACGATGTTACATTATTCTATATGTTTTTTG
Source organism: Eriocheir sinensis (assembly GCF_024679095.1). Taxonomy (NCBI): domain Eukaryota; kingdom Metazoa; phylum Arthropoda; class Malacostraca; order Decapoda; family Varunidae; genus Eriocheir; species Eriocheir sinensis. Next base: position 136,197 of record NW_026111587.1, on the reverse strand, counting down.
TATATACTTTTTTATACATATTTACATTATGTAATGTGTATCTTGCATATATATTTTATACAAATTTATTATCTACTATCTATTTTCATACAAATACACATTCTTTTCATGATATTTTGTTTATTTATTTTGACACGAATTTACATTATTTGATATGTATTTTGTATATATATTATTATACGTATTTACATAATTTCATATGTATATCGTATATATATATATATATATATATATATATATATATATATATATATATATATATATATATATATATATATATATATATATATATATATATATATATATATATATATATATATATATATATATATATATATATATATATATATATATATATATATATATATATATATATATATATATATATATATATATATATATATATATATATATATATATATATATATATATATATATATATATATATATATATATATATATATATATATATATATATATATATATATATATATATATATATATATATATATATATATATTTATATGCATTTTGTATATTTATTTCAATACAAATTTAAATATTTTATGAGTATTTTTCTAAATATATTTTTATAAAAAATGCGATAATTTTTGGGAATTTTGTATCTTTAATTTCATACAAATTTACATTATTTTATTGATATTCTGTGTATTTATTTTGATACGATTTTACATTATTCTATTTGTTTTTGTATATATATTTTTTATACACATTTACATTATTTAATGTGTATCATGCATATATATTTTATACAAATTTATGTTATTTTAAGTGTATTTGTTTATATATTTTCATTCATATTTACATTATATGATGTGTATTTTGTATATGTATTTCAATACAAATTTACCTAATTTTATGTGTATTTTGTATATTTCTTTTCAAACAAATTTAAATTATTTTTGTTTATTTTTGTATATAGTTTTATACAAATTTAGGTTATTTTATGTACGCATTTACATTATTTAGTGTGTGTTTTGTATATATATTTTTTTGCAAATTTACTTTATTTTATGTGCATTTTTGTACCTATATTTTTATAGAAATTTGCGTTATTTGTATATGTTTTCTCATACAAATTTACATTATTTTATTGCTATTTTGTTTATTTATTTTGATACGAATTACATGATTATATGTGTATTTTGTACATATTTTTTATACGTATTTACATTACTTAATGTGTATTTTGTTTATATATTTTTAAACAAATCTACGTTATTATATGTATTTGTATAAATATTTTGATACAGATTTACATTATTTTATGTATTTTGTATGTACATTTCAATTCAAATTTAGCTTATTTTAGCTGTATTTTGTATATATATTTTCATACAAATTTAATTACTTCTGTGTATTTTTGTATATAGTTTTATACAAATTTACGATATTTTATGTGTATTTTGTATATTTATATTTTTACAAATACACATTCTTTTACTGGTATTTTGTTTATTTATTTTGATACGATTTTTATACATTTTTTGTATTCATTTTTTTATACGTATTTACTTCATTTTAAGTGTATTTTGTATATATTTTTATAGAAATCTACGTTATTTTATGTGTACTCGTATATATATTTTGAAACAAATTTACATTGTTTTATATGTATTTTGCATATCTATTTCAATACAAATTTGTAAATTTACTTTATTTTATATGCATTTTTGTACATATATTTTTTTAGAAATTTGCGTTATTTTATGTGTATTTGTATATGTTTTCTCATACAAATTTACATTATTTTATTGCTATTTTGTTTATTTATTTTGATACAAATGAAAATAGATATACAAAATATACATAAAATAAACTAAATTTGTATTGAAATATATATACAAAATACATAAAATAATGTAAATTTGTATCAAAATATTTTAACAGATGCGCATAAAATAACGTAAATTTGTTTTAACAAATACAAAATACACATTAAATAATATAAATATGTATAAAAAAATATATACAAAACACAAATAGAATAATGTAAAATCGTATCAAAATAAATACACAGAATATTAATAAAACAATGTAAATTTGTATGAAAATAAAGATGCAAAATACCCATTAAATAACGCATTTTTTATAAAAATATATATACCAAAATACACATGAAAAAATTAATTTGTATTAAAATAAATATACAAAATACACATACAATAAGGAAAATCTGTATTGAAATAGATATGCAAAATACATATAAAACAATGTAAATTTGTTTCAAAATATATACGAATACACATAAAATAAAAAGATTTCTATAAAAATATATATACAAAATACACATAAAATGAAGTAAATACGTATAAAAAAATGTATACAAAATACACATAAAATAATGTAAATTCGTATCAAAATAAATATACAAAATACCAATAAAAGAATGTGTATTTGTATAAATATAAATATACAAAATACACATAAAATAACGTAAATTTATATAAAACTATATACAAAAATACACATAAGTATTTTAATTTGTATGAAAATAGATATACAAAATAAGGTAGATTCGTTTCAAATTCAATAAACAAAATTCAGATAAAAGAACGTATATTTGTAGAAAAAATAAATATACAAAATACACATTAAATAACGAAAATTTGTATGAAAATATATAAAAAAATAAACTAAAATTATTTCAATTTGTATGAAAATAAATATACAAAATACACAAGTATTTTGTATATCTATTTTCACAAAAATTTAATTACTTTTGTGTATTTTTGGATATAGTTTTATATAAATTTACGTTATTTTATTTGTATTTTGTAAATTTATATATATATACAATACACATTCTTTTATTAGTGTTTTGTTTATTTATTTTGATACGAGTTTACATTATTTTATGTGTATTTTGTATACCTTTTTTTATAAGTATTTACTTCATTTTATGTGTATTTTGTATATTTATTTTCATAGAAATCTACGTTATTTTATGTGTATTCGTATATATATTTTTAAAAAAATTTACATGGTTTTATATGTATTTTGCATATCTATTTCAATACAAATTTAACTTATTGTATGTGCATTTTGTATATTTATTTTAATACAAATTCAAATATTTTTTTTGTGTGTCTTGGTATAAATATTTTTTATAAAAAATGCGTTATTTTATGGGTATTTTGCATCTTAATTTGCATACAAATTTACATTATTTTATTAATATTCTGTGTACTTATTTTGATACGATTTTATATTATTCTATTTGTGTTTTGTATATATTCTTTTATACATATTTACATTATTTAATGTGTATTTTTTATATATATTTTATACAAATTTACGTTTTTTTAAGTGTATTTGTTTATATATTTTCATTCAAATTTACATTATTTTATGTGTATTTTGTAAATGTATTTCAATACAAATTTACCTAATTTTATGTGTATTTTGTATATTTATTTTCATACAAATTTAATTTATTTTTGTGTATTTTGATATATAGTTTTATAAAAATTTACGGGATTTTATGTTTATTATATACATGTATTTGCATACAAATACACAGTCTCTTATAGATATATAGTTTATATACTATCCCGCGCATTTACATTATTTAATGTGTATTTTATATATATATATATATATATATATATATATATATATATATATATATATATATATATATATATATATATATATATATATATATATATATATATATATATATATATATATATATATATATATATATATATATATATATATATTTATACGTGTTTACATCATTTGATGTGTATTTTGTATATATATTTCTATAGAAATCTACGTTGATTTATGAGTATTCGTATATAGATTTTGAAATAAATTTACACTGTTTTATGTGTATTTTGCATATTTTTTCAATACAAATTTACCTTATTGTATATGCATTTTGTATATTAATTTTAATACAAATTTAATTATGCTATGTGTATTTTTGTATATGTATTTTTATAAAAATATGCTTTATTTTATGGGTATTTTGCATTTTTATTTTCATACAAATTTACATTATTTTATTTATATTCTGTTTTTTTTTTTTTTAAACAATTTTACATTATTCTATGTGTATTTTGTATATCTATTTTTATACGTATTTACTTAATTTTATGTGTATTTTGTATATATATTTTTATAGAAATCTACGTTATTTTATGTGTATTCGTATATATATTTTGAAACAAATTTACATTGTTTTATATGTATTTTTGCATATCTCTTTCAATACAAATTTACCTTATTGTATGTGCATTTTGTATATTTATTTCAATACAAATTTAAATATTTTATGTGTATTTTGGTATATATATTTTTATAAGAAATGCGCTATTTGATGGGAATTTTGCATCTTTATTTTCATACAAATTTACATTAATTTATTAATATTCGGTGTATTTATTTTCATACGATTTCACTTTATTCTTTTTTGTTTTTTGTATATATTTTTTTTATACATATTTACATTATTTAATGTGTATCTTGCATCTTTTATCGTAATTTTGTTTATTTATTTTTATACGAATTTACATTATTTTAGGTGTATTTGATATGTATATTTTTATACTTATTTATATCATTTTATTTGTGTTTTGAATATATATTTTCATAGAAATTTACTCTATTTTATGGGTATTCGTATATATATTTTGATACAAATTTACATTATTTATGTTTATTTTGCATATCTATTTCAATACAAATTTACCATATTGTATGTGTATTTTGTATATTTATTTTAATACAAATTTAATTATTTTATGTGTATTTTTGTAAAAATATGCGTTATTATTTGGATATTTTGCATCTTTGTTTTCATATAAATTTACATTATTTTATTGATATTCTGTTTATTTATTTTGATACGATTTTACATTATTCTATGTGTATTTTGTATATATATTTTTATACACATTTACATTATTCAATGTATATTTTGTATATATATTTTATATAAATTTACGCTATTTTATGTGTATTTGTTTATATATTTTCATACAAATTTACAATATTTTATGTGTAATTTGTATATGTATTTCAATACAGATTTGCCTAATTTTATGTGTATTTTGCATATCTATTTTAAACAAATTTAAATTATTTTATGTATTTTTTATATATTTTATACAAATTTTAGTTATTTTATTTGTATTTTGTATTTATATTTTCCTACAAATATACATTCTTTTAGTGGAATTTTGTTCATTTATTTTCATAAATTTACATAATTTTATGTATTTTGTATATATATTTTTCTACGTATTTACATTATTTTATGTGTATTTTTATATATATTTTCATAAAATTTACGTTATTTTATTGTGTGTATTCGTATATGATTTGATACAAATTTACATTATTTTATGTTTATTTTGCATATCTATTTCAATATAGATTTACCTTATTGTATGTGTATTTTGTATATTTATTTTAATACAAATTTAATTATTTTATGTGTACTTTGTATACATTTTCTTATACGTATTTACTTCATTTAAAGTGTATTTTGTATATATATTTTTATAGTAATCTACGTTATTTTATGTGTATTGGTATATATATTTTGAAGCAAATTTACATTGTTTTATATGTATTTAGCATATCTATTCCAATATAAATCTACCTTATTGTATGTGCATTTTGTATATTTATTGTAATACAAATTTAAAATTTTTATTATTTTGGTATAAATATTTTTATAAAAAGAATTTTATATAAATTTAAAATCTTTTTTGTGTATTTTGTATATCTATTTTCATACAAATACACATTTTTTATTGATATTTTGTTTATTCATTTTGACGCGAATTCACATTATTTAATGTGTACTGTGTATATATATTTTTATACGTATTTACGTCATTTCATGTGAATTTTGTATATATATTTCTATAGAAATATGTTATTTTATGTGTATTCGTATATATATTTTGAAACAAATATACATTGTTTTATGTGCATTTTGCATATTTTTTCAATATAAATTTACCTTACTGTACGTGCATTTTGTATATTAATTTTAATACAAATTTAATTATTCTATGTGTATTTTTGTATATGTATTTTCATAATAAAATGCTTTATTTTATGGGTATTTTGCATCTTTATTTTCATACAAATTTACATTATTTTATTGATATTCTGTGTATTTATTTTGATACGATTTTACATTATTCTATGTATATTTTGTATATATATTTCATACAAATGAACGTTATTTTATGTGAATTTGTTTTCATTTCATACAAATTTACATTATTTTATGTGTATTTTGTACATGTATTTAAATACAAATTTAACTAATTATATGTGTATTATGTATATCTATTTTCATACTAATTGAAATTAATTTTGTGTATTTTAGTATATATTTTTATTCAAATTTTCGTAATTTTAAGTGAATTTTGTATATTTATTTTCCTACAAATATACGTTCTTTTATCGGAATTTTGTTTATTTATTTTGATACGAGTTTTCATTATTTTAGGTGTATTTGATATATATATTTTTATACTTATTTACATAATTTTATATGTATTGTTAATATATATTTTCATAGAAATTTACTTTATTTTATGTGTATTCGTATATATATTTTGATACAAATTTACATTATTTATGTGTATTTCGCATATCTATTTCAATACAAATTTTCTTTATTGTATGTGCCTTTTGAATTTTTATTTTGATGCAAATTTAATTATTTTATGTGTATTTTTGTATATATATTTTTAAACAAATATGCGTTATTATATGGGTATTTTGCATCTTTATTTTCATACAAATTTACATTATTTTATTGATTGTCTGTTTATTTATTTTGATACGATTTTACGTTATTCTGTGTATTTTGTATATATATTTTTAGACATATTTACATTATTTAATGTATATTTTGTACATATATTTTATGGAAACTTACGTTATCTTATGTGTATTTTTTTATATATTTTCATACAAATTTACATTATTTTATGTGTATTTTGTATATGTATTTCAATAAAAATTTGCCTAATTTCATTTGTATTTTGCATATCTATTTTCAAACAAATTTAAATTATTTTTGTGTATTTTTGTATTATTTTTATACAATTTTTTTTTATTTTATTTGTATTTTGTATATATATTTTCCTACACATATACATTCTTTTAGAGGAAATTTTGTTTATTTATTTTGATACGAGTTTACATTATTTTATGTGTATTTTGTATATATATTTTTCTATGTATTTACAGTATTTTATGTGTATTTTGTATTTATATTTTCATAAAAAATTACGTAATTTTATTGTGTGTATTCGTATAATTTTGATAAAAATTTTCATTATTTTATATGTTTTTTGCATATCTATTTCAATAAAAATCTACCTTATTGTATGTGTATTTTGTATATTTATTTTAATACAAATTTAATTATTTTATGTTTATTTTTGTATATATATTTTTTTAAATATAAGATATTTTATGGGTATTTTGCATCTTTAATTTTATAAATTTTTACATTACGTACATATCTTTTATACGTATTTACATTATTTAATGTGTATTTTGTTTATATATTTTTATACAAATTTACGTTATTATATGTGTATTTGAATATATATTTTGATACAAATTTACATTATTTCATGTATTTTCTATATTTATTTCAATTCAAATTTAGCTTATTTTATGTGTCTTTTGTATATCTATTTTCATACAAATTTAATTATTTTTGTTTATTTTTGTATATAGTTTTATACAATTTTACGTTATTTTATGTGTATTTTGTATATTTATATTTATACAAGTAAACATTCTTTTATTGGCATTTAGTTTTAGTTATGTTTTAGTTATGTTAGTTATGTTAGTTTAGTTAGTTTTAGTTATGTTATGTGTATTTTCTAAATCTATTTTCATTCAAATATATATTATTTTATTGGTATTTTGTTGATTTATATTGATACGAATTTACATTAATTTATATGTACTTTTTATATATATTTTTATACGCATTTACATTATATAATATTTATTTTGAATTATATATAATTTTATACAAATTCATGGTATTTTATGTGTATTTGTATATATATTTTCATATAAATTTACATTATTTTATGTGTATTTTGTACATATATTTCATTATAAATTTACCTTATTTTATGTTTATTTTGTATGTGTATTTTGTACATTTATATTTATACAAATACACATTCTTTTATTGGTATTTTGTTTATTTATTTTGTTTCGAATTTATATTATTTTATGTGTATTTTGTTTACATTTTTTTATACGTATTTACCTAATTTTATGTGTATTTTGTATATATATTTTGATAGATATCTACGTTATTTTATGTGTATTCGTATATATATTTTGAAATAAATTTACATTGTTTTATATGTATTTTTGCATATATCTTTCAATAGAAGTTTACCTTATTGAATGTGCATTTTGTATATTTATTTCAATACAAATGTGTATTTTGGTATATATATTTTTATAAGAAATGCGCTGTTTGATAGGAATTTTGCATCTTTATTTTCAAACAAATTTACATTATTTTATTAATATTCAGTGTATTTATTTTTGATACGATCTTACATTATTCTATTTGTTTTTGTATATATATTTTTTATACATATTTACATTATTTAATGTATATCTTGTATAAATATTTCATACAAATTTATTATCTATTATTTATTTTCATACAAATACATTCTTTTCATGATAATTTATTTATTTATTTTGACACGAATTTACATTACTTAATATGTATTTTATATATATATTTTTATACGTATTTACATAATTTCATGTGTATTTTGTATATATATTTCTATAGAAATCTACGTTATTTTATGTGTATTCGTATATATATATTGAAACAAATTTACAATGTTTTATTTGTATTTTGCGTTTTTTTTCAATACAAATTTACCTTATTGTATGTGTGCATTTTGTATATTAATTTTAATACAAATTTAATTATGCTATGTGCATTTTTGTATATGTATTTTTAAAAAAAAATATGCTTTATCTTATGGATATTTTGCATCTTTATTTTCATACAAATTTAAATTATTTTATTGATATTCTGTGTACTTATTTTGATACGATTTTACATTATTCTATGTATTACAAAAATAAATACAGAATACACAAAAATAGATATGCAAAATACATATAAACAATGTAAATTTGTTTCTAAATATATACGAATACACATGAAATACGGTAGATTTCTATAAAAATATATATACAAAATACACATAAAACTAAGTAAATACGTATAAAAAATGTATACAAAATACACATAAAATAATGTAAATTAGTATCAAAATAAATAAACAAAATACCAATAAAAGAAAGTTTATTTGTATAAATATATATATATATATACAAAATACACATTAAATAATATAAATTTGTTGAAAACTATACAAAATACACATGAAATGATGTAAATACGTATAAAAATATATATACAAAATACACATTAAATAATGTAAATTCGCGTCAAAATAAATAAACAAAATATCAATAAAAGAATGTGTATTTGTATGAAAATAGATATACAAAATACACATAAAATAACCTAAATTTGTATCAAACTATATACAAAAATACACAAAAATATATTAAATTTAAATTTACCTTATTGTATTTGCATTTTGTATATTTATTTTAATACAAATTCAAATATTTTATGTGTATTTTGGTATATATAATTTTATAAAAAATGCGTTATTTTTATAGGTATTTTGCATCTTAGTTTTCATACAAATGTACATTATTTTATTAATATTCTGTGTATATATTTTGATACGATTTTATATTATACTATTTGTGTTTGGTATATATTTTTTTATACATATTTTCATTATTTAATGTGTATTTTTTATATATATTTTATACAAATTAACATAATTTTAAGTGTATTTGTTTATATAATTTCATTCAAATTTACATTATTTTAAGTGAATTTTGTATATGTATTTAAATACAAACTTACCTAATTTTATGTGTATTTTGTATATTTATTTTCATACAAATTTAAATTATTTTTGTGTTTTTTTGTATAAACATATAGAGTAAATTTCTATGATAATATATATTCAAAATACATATAAAATTATGTAAATAAGTATAAAAATATATATATCAAATACACCTAAAAAAAAAAAAAAATTCGTATCAAATAAATAAACAAAATTCCGAGAAAAGAACGTATATTTATAGGAAAATAAATATACAAAATACATATAAAATTACGAAAATTTGAATAAAAATATATACAAAAAAACAGAAAAATAAATTTCAATTTGTATGAAAATAGATATACAAAATACACATATAATTAGTTAAATTTGTATTTAAATACATGTACAAAATACACATAAAATAATGTAAATTTGTATGAAATGAAAACAAATTCACATAAAATAACGTACATTTGTATAAAATAGATGTACAAAATATACATAGAATAATGTAAAACCGTATCAAAATAAATACACAGAATATCAATAAAATAATGTAATTTTGTATGGAAATAAAGATGCAAAATACCCATAAAATAAAGCATATTTTTTTTAAAATACATATACAAAAAAACACATAGAATAATTAAAAGTGTATTAAAATTAATATACAAAATGCACGTACAATAAGGTAAATTTGTATTGAAAAATTATACAAAATGCACATAGAAGTGTAAATTTGTTTCAAAATATATATACGAATACACATAAAATAACGTAGATATCTATAGAAATATATATACAAAATACACATGAAATGATGTAAATACGTATAAAAATATATATACAAAATACACATTAATTAATTTAAATTCTCGTCAAAATAAATAAACAAAATATCAATAAAAGAATGTGTATTTGTATGAAAATAGATATACAAAAACTCATAAAATAACCTAAGTTTGTATAAAACTATATACAAAAATACACAAAAATAATTTAAATTTGTATGAAAATAAATATACAAAATACACATAAAATTAGGTAAATTTGTATTGAAATACATATACAAAATACACATAAAATAATGGAAATTTGATTGAAAATATATAAACATGTACACTTACAATAACGTAGATTTGTATCAAATATATATACAAAATACATTAAATAATGTAAATATGTATAAAAAAATATATACAAAACACAAATACAATAATGTAAAATCGTATCAACAATAAATACACAGAATAGTAATAAAATAATGTAAATTTGTATGAAAATAAGGATGCAAAATAGCCATAAAATAACGCATTTTTAAAAAAAATATATATACCAAAATACACATAAAATATTAAAATTTGTATTAAAATAGATAAAAAAATGTGTATTTGTATAAATATAAATATACAAAATACACATAAAATATCGTAAATTTGTATAAAACTATATACAAAAATACACAGAAGTAATTAAATTTGTATGAAAATATATATACAAAATACAGCTAAAATGAACTAAATTTGATTTGAAATGTACATACAAAATACATAAAATAATGTAAATCTGTATCAAAATATTTATACAAATACATATAATAACGTAGATTTGTTTAAAAATATATAAACAAAATACACATTAAGTAATGTAAATACGTATAAAAAATATGTACAAAATACACATATAATCATGTAATTCGTATCAAAATAAATAAACAAAATAGCAATAAAATAATGTAAATTTGTATGAAAAATCATATAAAAATAACGTAAATTTCTATAAAAATATATGTACAAAAATGCACATAAAATAAAGTAAATTTGCATAAAAAATATATATACAAAATACACACTAAATAATGTAAATGCGTACATAAAATAACCTAAATTTGTATAAAACTATATACAAAAATACACAAAAATAATTTAAATTTGTTTGAAAATAAATATACAAAATACACATAAAATTAGGTAAATTTGTATTGAAATACATATACAAAATACTCATCATATAATGTAAATTTGAATGAAAATATATAAACAAATACACTTAAAATAACGTAAATTTGTATAAAATATATATGCAAGATACACATTAAATAATGTAAATGTGTATAAAAAAATATATACAAAAAACAAAAAGAATAATGTAAAATCGTATCAAAATAAATACACAGAATATCAATAAAATAATGTAAATTTGTATGAAAATAAAGATGAAAAATTCCAAAAAAATATCGCATTTTTTATAAAAATATATATACCAATATACACATGAAATATTTAAATTTGAATTGAAATAAATATACAAAATGCATATACAGTAAGGTAAATTTGTATTGAAAGAGATATTCAAAATACATATAAAACATGTAAATTTGTTTCAAAATATATATACGAATACACATAAAATAATGTAGATTTCTATAAAAATATATATACAAAATACACATAAAATGAATAAATACGTATAAAAAAATATATACAAAATACATATCAAATAATGTAAATTCGTGTCAAAATAAATAAACAAAATATCATGAAAAGAATGTGTATTTGTATGAAAATAGATAATAGATAATAAATTTGTATAAAATATATATGCAAGATACACATTAAATAATGTAAATATGTATAAAAAAAGTATATACAAAAAACAAATAAAATAATGTAACATCGTATCAAATAAATACACCTAATATTAATAAAATAATTTAAATTTGTATGAAAATAAAGATGCAATATTCCCATAAAATAGCTCATTTCTTATAAAAATATATACCAAAATACACATAAAATATTTAAATTTGCATTGAAATAAATATACAAAATGCACATACAATAAGGTAAATTTGTATTGAAAGAATATGCAAAAATATATATAAAACAAAGTAAATTTGTTTCAAAATATATATACGAATACAAATAAAAAAACGTAGATTTCTATAAAAATATATATACAAAATACACATAAAATTAATTAAATACGTATAAAAAAATGTATACAAAATACATAAAATAATGTAATTTCAATTAAAATAAATGTAAATTTGAATGAAAATATAAAACAAATACACTTAAAATAACGTAAATATGTATGAAATATATATGCAAGATACACATTAAATAATGTAAATGTGTATAAAAAATATATACAAAACAAATAGAATAATGTAAAATCGTATCAAAATAAATACACAGAATATCAATAAAATAATGTTAATTTGTATGAAAATAAAGATGCAAAATTCCCAAAATTATCGCATTTTTATAAAAATATATATACCAAAATACACATAAAATATTTAAATTTGTATGGAAATAAATATACAAAATGCATATACAGTAAGGTAGATTTGTATTAAAAGAGATATTCAAAAATACATATAAAACAATGTAAATTTGTTTCAAAATATATATACGAATACACATAAAATAAAGTAGATTTCTATAAATATATATACAAAATACATATGAAATTATTTAAATACGTATAAAATATATATACAAAATACATATCAAATAATATAAATTCGTGTCAAAATAAAAAAACAAAAAATAATTAAAAGAATTTTTATTTGTATAAAAATATATAATAGATAATAAATTTGTATAAAATATATATGCAAGATACTCATTAAATAATGTAAATATGTATAAAAAAGTATATACAAAAAACAAATAGAATAATGTATATTCGTATCAAAATAAACACACCGAATATTAATAAAATAATGTAAGTTTGTATGAAAATAAAGATGCAAAATTCCCATCAAATAGCGCATTTCTTATAAAAATATATATACCAAAATACACATAAAATATTTAAATTTGTATTGAAATAAATATATAAAATGCACATACAATAAGGTAAATTTGTATTGAAAGAGATATGCAAAAATACATATAAAACAATGTAAATTTGTTTCAAAATATATATACGAATACAATTAAAAAAACGTAGATTTCTATAAAAATATATATACAAAATACTCATAAAATTAAGTAAATACGTATAAAAAAATGTATACAAAATACACATCAAAAAATGTAAATTCGATTTAAAATAAATAAACAAAATACCAATAAAAGAATGTGTATTTGGATAAATATAAATATACAAAATACATATACAAAATAAACATAAAATAAGGTAGATTTGTAATAAATACAAAATACACATAAAATAATGTAAATTTATATGAAGATATATATACAAATACACATAAAATACCATGAATTTGTATAAAAATATATATTCAAAATAAATATTAAATAATGTAAAGCGTATAAAATATATATACAAAGTACATATAAAATAATGTAAATTCGTATCAATATAAATCAACAAAACACCAATAAAATAATATATATATATATATATATATATATATATATATATATATATATATATATATATATATATATATATATATATATATATATATATATATATATATATATATATATATATATATATATATATATATATATATATATATATATATGAATGAAAATAAATTTACAAAATACATAACATAACTAAAATTTGTATTAAAATATATACAAAATACATAGAAATAATTTGAGTTTGTATGGAAATAGATATACAAAATACACATAAAACTAGGTAAATTTCTTTTGAAATGTATATACAAAATAGCCATAAAATATTGTAAATTTGTGTCAAAATATATAAACAAATACACATAAAATAACGTAAATTTGTTTGAAAAATATATACAAAATACATAGAATAATGTCAATTCCTATCAAAATGAATGAGCAGAATATCAATAAAATAATGTATATTTGTATGAAAATAAAGATGCAAAATACACAAAAAATAAAGCATATGTTTATAAAAATACAGATTCAAAAATACACATCGAATAATTAAATTTGTATTAAAATTAATATACTAAATGCGTATATAATAAGGTAAATTTGTATTGAAAAAATATGCAACATACACGTTTACTCATACAAATTTATATTATTTTATTGGTATTTTGTTAATTTATTTTGATACAAGTTACATGATTATATGTGTCTTTTGTACACATTTTTTTATACGTATTTACAATATTTAATGTGTATTTTGTTTATATATTTTCATACAAATTTACGTTTTTATATGTGTATTTGTATAAATATTTTGATACAAATTTACTTTATTTCATGTATTTTGTATATATATTTCAATTCAAATTTAGCTTATTTTGTGTGTATTTTGTATATATTTTCATACAAATTTAATTACTTCTGTGTATTTATATATATAGTTTTATATAAATTTACGTTATTTTATGTGTATTTTGTATATTTATATATATACAAATACTCATTCATTTATTGTTATTTTGTTTATTTATTTTGATACGAATTTACATTATTTTATGTGTATTTTATACATTTTTTATACGTATTTACTTCATTTTATGTGTATTTTGTATATATATATTATATAAATCTACGTTATTTTATGTGTATTCATATACATATTTTGAAACAAATTTACATTGCTTTATATGTATTTTGCGTATCTATTTCAATACAAATTTACCTTATTGTATGTGTTTTTATATATTTATTTTAATACAAATCTAATTTTTTATGTGTATTTTGGTATATATTTTTATAAATAAAAAAAATGCGTTATCTTATGGGTATTTTGCCTCTTTATTTTCATACAAATTTACATTATTTTATTAATATTCTGTGTATTTATTTTGATACGATTTTACATTATTCTTTTTGTGTTTTGTATATATTTTTTTATACAAATTTTCGTTATTTTTAGTGTATTTGTTTATGTATTTTCATTCAATTTTACTTTATTTTATGTATTTCGTATGTATTTCCATACAAACTTACCTAATTTTATGTGTATTTGTATATTTATTTTCATACAAATTTAAAATATTTTGTGTATTTTGTATATAGTTTGATACAAATTTAGGTTATTTTATGTATTTTGAATATCTATTAAATATATATACAAAATACATATGAAATTATATAAATACGTATAAAATATATATACAAAATACATATCAAATAATGTAAACTCGTGTCAAAATAAATAAACAAAATATCATGAAAAGAATGTGTATTTATGAAAATAGATAATAGATAATAAATTTGAATAAAATATATATGCAAGATACACATTAAATAATGTAAATATGTATAAAAAAGTATATACAAAAAACAAATAGAATAATGTAAAATCGTATCAAAATAAATACATCGAATATTAATAAAATAATGTTAATTTGTATGAAAATAAAGATGCAAAATTCCCATAAAATAGCGCATTTCTTATAAAAATATATATACCAAAATACATATAAAATTTTTAAATTTGTATTGAAATAAATATACAAAATGCATATACAATAAGATAAATTTGTATTGAAAGAGATATGCAAAAATACATATAAAACAATGTAAATTTGTTTCAAAATATATATACGAATACAATTAAAAAAACGTAGATTTCTATAAAAATATATATACAAAATACACATAAAATTAAGTAAATACGTATAAAAAAATGTATTCAAAATACACATAAAATAATGTAAATTCTAATTAAAATAGATAAACAAAATACCAATAAAAGAATGTGTATTTGGATAAATATAAAATATACAAAATACACATACAAAATAAACATAAAATAAGGTAGATTTGTAATAAAATATATGTACAAAATACATATATAATAATGTAAATTTATATGAAAATATATATACAAATACACATAAAATACCATGAATTTGTATAGAAATATATATTCCAAATAAATTTTAAATAATGTACGAGAGTATAAAAATATATATACAAAGTACATATGAAATGAAAATTAAGATGCAAAATACCTATAAAATAACGCATTTTTTTATAAAATTATTGATACCAAAATACACATAAAATATTTGAACTTGTATTAAAATAAATATACAAAATGCACATACAATAAGGTAAATTTGTATTGAAATAGATATGGAAAATACATATAAAATAATGTAAATTTGTTTCAAAATATATATACGAATACACATAAAATAACGTAGATTTCTATAAAAATACATATACAAAATACACATAAAATTAAGTAAATACGTATAAAAAAATGTATACAAAATACACATAAAATAATGTAAATTCGTATAAATGTAAATAAACAATATACCAATAAAAGAATGTGTATTTGTATAAATATAAATATACAAAATGCACATAAAATAACGTAAATTTATATAAAACTATGTACATAAAATAAAAAATTTCTATAAAATATATGTACAAAATGAACATTAGATAAATTTGCATAAAATATATATACAAAACACACATTAGATAATGTAAATGAGTATAAAATATGTATACAAAATACCTATGAAATAATCTAAATTTGTATCGAATTAAATTAAGAAATACCTATAAAATAATGTAATTTTTGATGAAAATATATATACAAAATACAGATAAATAAACGTAAATACAAATACATCTAGAGACCTAAAATAATTTATAAGTGAATGAAATAAATATACAAAATAAACATAAAATAAAGGTAAATTTGTAATGAAATATACGAAAAATACACATAAAATAATATAAATTTGTATGAAAATATATACAAATACACATTAAATAACATGAATTTGTATAAAATTTGTATCAAAATATATACTTATACACACAATAAAATAACGTAATTTTTTATGAAAATGTATTTACAAAATACACATAAAATAATTGAAATACGTGAAAATATATATACAAAAACACATAAAATAGTGTAATATGTATGAAAATATATAAACAAATACACATAAAATAATGTAAATTTGGAAAAAATATATTCAAAATTAACATTAAATAATGTATATATATATATATATATATATATATATATATATATATATATATATATATATATATATATATATATATATATATATATATATATATATATATATATATATATATATATATATATATATATATATATATATATATATACAAAAATCATAGAATAATGTTAAATCGTATCAAAATAAATAAAGACAATATCAATAAAAAAATGTAAATTTGTATGAAAATAAAGATGCAAAATATCCAAATAATAACTCATATTTGCATAAAATTATATATACAAAAATACATATAAAATAATTAAATTTGTATTAAAATAAATATACAAAATGCACGTACAATAAAGTAAATTTGTATTGAAAAAGATATGCAAAATACACATTAATAATGTAAATTTGTATCAAAATATATACGAATACTTATAAAATAGAGTAAATTTCTATGAAAATATACATACAAAATAGATATACAAAATACACATATAACTAGTTAAATTTGTATTTAAATACATGTACAAAAACACATAAAATAATGTAGATTTGTATGAAATGAAAACAAATACATTTTATATAAAATATATGTACAAAATACACATAGAATAATATAAATCATATCAAAATAAATACACAGAATATCAATAAAATAATGTAAATTTGTATGAAAATAAACATGCAAAATATCCATAAAATTACGCATATTTTTATAAAAATACATATACAAAAATACACATAGATTAATCAAATTTGTATTAAAATTAATATACAAAATGCACATACAATAAGGTAAATTTGTATTAAAAAAATATGCAAAATACACATAAAACAATGTAAATTTGTTTCAAAATATATATACGAATACACATAAAATAACGCAGATTTCTATAGAAATATATATACAAAATACACTTGAAATAATGTAAATACGTATAAAAATATATATACAAAATACACATTAAATAATGTTAATTCGTGTCAAAATAAATAAACAAAATATCATGAAAAGAATGTGTATTTGTATGAAAATAGATATACAAAATACACATAAAATAATCTAAATTTGTATAAAACTATATACAAAAATACACAAAAATAATTTAAACTTGTATGAAAATAAATATACAAAAAACATATAAAATTAGGTAAACTTTTCATTGAAATACATATACAAACTACACATAAAATAATGTAAATTTGAATGAAAATATATAAACATATAGACTTAAAATAACGTAAATTTGTATCAAATATATATACAAAAAACACATTAAATAATGTAAATATGTATAAAAAAAAATATATACAAAACACAAATAAAATAATGTAAAATCGTATCAAAATAAATACAGAAAATATTAATAAAATAATGTAAATTTGTATGAAAATTAAGATGCAAAATACCCATAAAATAACGCATTTTTTATAAAAATATATATACGAAAAAACATAAAATATTTGATTTTGTATTAAAATAAATAGATATACAAAATACACATAAAATAAGCTAAATTTGAATTGAAATATATATACAAAATACATAAAATAATGTAAATTTGTATCAAAATACCTATACAAATACACATATAATAACGTAAATTTGTATAAAAATATATAAACAAAATACACATTAAATAATGTAAATACGTATAAAAAATTGTAAAAAATACACAAATAATCATGTAATTCGTATCAAAATAAATAGACAGAATACCAATAAAATAATGTAAATTTCTATGAGAAAACATATACAAAATACACATAAATAACGCAAATATCAATAAAAATATATATAATATAATATATTTTTATACATATTTAAAATATTTAATGTATATTTTGTATATATATATTATCCAAATTTACGTGATTTTATATGTATTTGTTTATATATTTTCATACAAATTTACATTATTTTATGTGAGTTTTGTATATGTATTTCAATACAAATTTGCCTAGCTTTATGTGTATTTTGCATATCTATTTTCAAACAAATTTAAATTATTTTTGTATATATTTTTATACAAATTTTAGTTATTTTATTTGTTTTTTGTATATATATTTTCTTACAAATATACATTCTTTTATTGGAATTTTGTGTATTTAAATTTTACAATTTACATTATTTTATGTGTATTTTGTTTATATATTTTCTACGTATTTAAACTATTTTATGTGTATTTTATATATACATTTTCATAAAAATTTACGTTATTTTATTGTGTGTATTCGTATATATTTTGAAACATTTTATACAAATTCATGTTATTTTATGTGTATTTGTATATATATTTTCATACAAATTTATATTATTTTATGTGTATTCATACATATTTTATTACAAATTTACCTTATTTTATGTTTATTTTGTATATTTATTTAATTCAATTTTAAATTATTTAATGTGTATATTTTGTATTTGAATTTAGGTTATTTTATGTGTGATTTCTATATATATTTTCATCCAAAACTACATTATTTTATTGTTATTTTCTTAATTTAACTCGATACAATTTAGATTATTTCATAGGTATTTTGTATACATATTTTATACTCATTTACATTATCTAATGTGTGTTTTGTATATATTTTTTTATGCAAACTAATTTTATGTGTATTTTTGTACATATATTTTTATAGAAACTTAAAACGTTATTTTATGTGTATTTTGTATATGTTTTCTCATACAAATTTACATTATTTAATTAGTTTTTTGTTTATTTATTTTGATACGATTGACTTGATTATTGGTGTATTTTGAAAATATTTTTTATACGTATTTACATTACTTAATGAGTATTATGATTATATAATTTTTTCAAATTTACGATATTAAATGTGTATATGTGAAAATATTATTTTGAATCGATTTTACATTATTTTATGTATTTTGTATATATATTTCAATTCAAATTTAGCTTATTTTGTGTATTTTGTATATCTATTTTCATGCAAATTTAATTACTTCTGTGTATTTTGTATATAGTTTTATACAAATTTACGTTATTTTATGTGCATTTTGTATATTTATATTTATACAAATACATATTCTCTGATTGGTATTTGTTTATTTATATTTATACGAATTTACATTATTTTATGTGTATTTTGTATACATTTTTGATTCGTATTTACTTAATTTTATTTGTATTTTGTATATATATATTTATAGAAATCTACGTTATTTTATGTGTATTCGTATATATATTTTGAAACAAATTTACATTGTTTTATAATTATGTTTTTTGCATATCTATTTCAATACAAATTTACCTTATTGTATGTGCATTTTGTATATTTATTTTAATACAAATTCAAATATTTTATGTGTATTTTCGTATATATAATTTTTTAAAAAATGCGTTATTTTATAGGTATTTTGCTTCTTATTTTTCATACAAATGTACATTATTTTATTAATATTCTGTGTATATATTTTTATACGATTTTATATTATACTATTAGTGTTTTGTATATATTTTTTATACATATTTTCATTATTTAATGTGTATTTTTTATATATATTTTATACAAATTTACGTCATTTTAAGTGTATTTGTTTATATAATTTCATTCAGATTTACATTATTTTAAGAGTATTTTGTATATGTATTTCAATACAAATTTACCTAATTTTATGTGTATTTTGTATATTTATTTTCATACAAATTTAAATTATTTTTGTGTTTTTTTGTATATACATATAGAGTAAATTTCTATGAAAATATATATTCAAAATACATATAAAATTATGTAAATAAGTATAAAAAATATATATATCAAATACACCTAAAAAAATGAAAATTCGTATCAAAATAAATAAACAAAATAAATAAAAATATATATAATATAATATATTTTTATACATATTTAAAATATTTAATGTATATTTTGTATATATATATTTTATCCAAATTTACGTGATTTTATATGTATTTGTTTATATATTTTCATACAAATTTACATTATTTTATGTGAGTTATGTATATGTATTTCAATACAAATTTGCCTAAATTTATGTGTATTTTGCATATCTATTTTCAAACAAATTTAAATAATTTTTGTGTATTTTTGTATATATTTTTATACAAATTTTAGTTATTTTATTTGTTTTTTGTATATATATTTTCTTACAAATATACATTCTTTTATTGGAATTTTGTGTATTTAATTTTTTACGAATTTACATTATTTTATGTGTATTTTGTATATATATTTTTCTACGTATTTAAACTATTTTATGTGTATTTTATATATACATTTTCATAAAAATTTACGTTATTTTATTGTGTGTATTCGTATATATTTTGAAACATTTTATACAAACTCATGTTATTTTATGTGTATTTGTATATATATTTTCATACAAATCTATATTATTTTATGTGTATTCTTACATATATTTATTACAAATTTACCTTATTTTATGTTTATTTTGTATATTTATTTCATTCAATTTTAAATTATTTAATGTGTATATTTGTATTTGTATTTAGGTTATTTTATGAGTGATTTCTATATATTTTCATCCAAAACTACATTATTTTATTATTTATTTTCTTAATTTAACTCGATACAATTTAGATTATTTCATAGGTATTTTGTATACATATTTTTATACTCATTTACATTATCTAATGTGTGTTTTGTATATATTTTTTTATGCAAACTAATTTTATGTGCATTTTTGTACATAACTTAAAACGTTATTTTATGTGTATTTTGTATATGTTTTCTCATACAAATTTACATTATTTAATTAGTTTTTTGTTTATTTATTTTGATACGAATGACTTGATTATTTGTGTATTTTGTAAATATTTTTTTATACGTATTTACATTACTTAATGTGTATTTTGTTTATATATTTTTTTACAAACTTACGTTATTATATGTGTATTTCTTAAAAATATTTTGAAACGAATTTACTTTATTTTATGTATTTTGTATATATATTTTAATTCAAATTTAGCTTATTTTGTGTGTATTTTCTATATCTATTTTCATACAAATTTAATTACTTCTGTGTATTTTTGTATATAGTTTTATACAAATTTACGTTATTTTATGTGCATTTTGTATATTTATATTTATACAATATTTTGTTTATTTATATTTATACGAATTTACATTATTTTATGTGTATTTTGTATACATTTTTGATTCGTATTTACTTAATTTTATTTGTATTTTGTATATATATATTTATAGAAATCTACGTTATTTTATGTGTATTCGTATATATATTTTGAAACAAATTTACATTGTTTTATATGTATTTTGCATATCTATTTCAATACAAATTTACCTTATTGTATGTGCATTTTGTATATTTATTTTAATACAAATTCAAATATTTTATGTGTATTTTGGTATATATAATTTTTTAAAAAATGCGTTATTTTATAGGTATTTTGCATCTTACTTTTCATACAAATGTACATTATTTTATTAATATTCTGTGTATATATTTTGATACGATTTTATATTATACTATTAGTGTTTTGTATATATTTTTTATACATATTTTCATTATTTAATGTGTATTTTTTATATATATTTTATACAAATTTACGTCATTTTAAGTTTATTTGTTTATATAATTTCATTCAGATTTACATTATTTTAAGAGTATTTTGTATATGTATTTCAATACAAATTTACCTAATTTTATGTGTATTTTGTATATTCATTTTCATACAAATTTAAATTATTTTTGTTTTTTTGTATATACATATAGAGTAAATTTCTATGAAAATATATATTCAAAATACATATAAAATTATGTAAATAAGTATAAAATATATATATCAAATACACCTAAAAAATGAAAACTCGTATCAAAATAAATAAACAAATTCCGATAAAAGAACGTATATTTGTAGGAAAATAAATATACAAAATACACATAAAATTACGAAAATTTGAATAAAATATATACAAAAAAATTCAATTTGTATGAAATAGATATACAAAATACACATATAATTAAATTTGTATTTAAATACATGTAAAATACACATAAAATAATGTAAATTGTATGAAATGAAAACAAATACACATAAAATAACGTACATTTGTATAAAATAGATATCCAAAATATACATAGAATAATGTAAAGTCCTATCAAAATAAATATACAGAATATCAATAAAATAATGTAATTTTGTATGAAAATAAAGATGCAAAATACCCATAAAATAAAGCAAATTTTTTTAAAAATACATATACAAGAATACACATAGAATAATTAAATTTGTATTAAAATTAATATACAAAATGCACGTACAATAAGGGAAATTTGTATTGAACAAATATACAAAATGCACATAAAACAATGTATATTTGTTTCAAAATATATATACGAATACACATAAAATAACGTATAGAAATATATATAAAAATACACATGAAATGACGTAAATACGTATAAAAATATATATACACAATACACATTAAATAATGTAAATTCGCATCAAAATAAATAAACAAAATATCAATAAAGAATGTGTATTTGTATGAAAATAGATATACAAAATACACATAAAATATTGTAAATTTGTATAAGACTCTATTAAAAAAATACACAAAAATAATTTAAATTTGTATAATAATATATATACAAAATACACATAAAACTAGTTAAATTTCTATTGAAATACATATACAAAATACACATAAAAAAATGTAAATTTGAATGAAAAAATATAAACAAATACACTTAAAATAACGTAAATTTGTATGAAATATATATAGAAAATACACATTAAATAATGCAAATATGTATAAAAAAATATATACAAAACACAAATAGAATAATGTAAAATAGTATGAAAATAAATACACAGAATATTAATAAAATAATGTAAATTTTTATGAAAATAAAGATGCAAAATACCCATAAAACAACGCATTTTTTATGAAAATATCTATACCAAAATAAACATAAAATATTTAAATTTGTATTACAATAAATATACAAAATGCATATACAATAAGGTAAATTTGTATTGAAATAGATATGCAATATACACATAAAACAATGTAAATTTATTTCAAAATATATATACGAATACACATAAAATAACGTAGATTTCTATAAAAATATATATACAAAATACACATAAAATGAAGTTAATACGTATAAGAAAATGTTTACAAAATATACATAAAATAATGTAAATTCGTATCAAAATAAATCAACTAAATGCCAATAAAAGAATTTTTACTTGTATAAATATAAATATACAAAATACACATAAAATAACGTAAAATTGTATAAAACTATATACAAAAATAAACAAAAATAATTAAATTTGTATGAAAATAGATATACAAAAGACACATAAAATAAGCTAAATTTGAATTGAAATAAATATAGAAAATACATAAAATAATGTAAATTTGTATCAAAATATATATTCAAATACACATATATTAAAATTAATATACAAAATGCGTATATAATAAGGTAAATTTGTATTGAAAAAATATGCGTATTTTGTTTATATATTTTTATACAAATTTACGTTATTATATGAGTATTTGTATAAATATTTTGATACAAATTTACTTTATTTCATGTATTTTGTATATATATTTCAATTCAAATTTAGCTTTTTTTGTGTATTTTGTATATATTTTCATACATATTTATTTACTTCTGTGTATTTTTGTTTATAGTTTTATATATTTACATTATTTTATGTGTATTTTGTATATTTATATTCATACAAATACACATTCTTTTATTGCTATTTTGTTTATACATTTTGATACAATTTACACATTTTTATGTGTATTTTGTATACATTTTATGCGTATTTACTTCATTTTATGTGTATTTTGTATATATATTTTTATATCTACGTTATTATATGTGTATTCGTATATATATTTTGAAACAAATTTACATTGTTTTATATGTATTTTTATATCTATTTCAATACAAATTTACCTTATTGTATGTGTTTTTGTATATTTATTTTAATACAAATTAAATTTTTGATGTGTTTTTTGGTATATATATTTTATAAATAAAAAATGCGTTATTTTATAGGTATTTCCTTCTTTATTTTCATACAAATTTACATTATTTTATTAATATTCTGTGTATTTATTTTGATACGATTTTACATTATTCTATTTGTGTTTTGTACATATATTTTATACAAATTTACGTTATTTTAAGTGTATTTGTTTATGTATTTACATTCAAATTTACATTATTTTATGTGTATTTTGTGTATGTATTTCAATACAAATTTACCTAATTTTATGTGTATTTTGAATATTTATTTTCATACAAATTTAAAATATTTTTGTGTATTTTTGTATATAGTTTGATACAAATTTAGGTTATTTCATGTGTATTTTGTATATCTATTTTCATAAAAATACACATTCTTTTACTGATATTTTGTTTATTTATTTTAACGCGAATTTACATTATTTAATGTGTATTTTGTATATATATTTTTATACGTATATACATCATTTCATGTGTATTTTGTATAGTTTTAAACAAATTTATATTATTTAATGTGTATTTTGTATATATATAATTATAGAAATACACATTCTTTTATTGGTATTTTGTTTATTTATTTTGATACTAATTTACATTACTTTATGTGTATTTTGAATACATTTTTTATACGTATTTACTTAATTTTATGTGTATTTTGTATATATATTTTTATAGAAATCTACCTTATTTCATGTGTATTCGTATATATATTTTGAAACAAATTTAAATTGTTTATATGTATTTTGCATATCTATTTTTGTGTATTCTGTATTTATTTTTGTTATACATAGAATGATGTAAAATCGTATCAAAATAAGTACACAGAATATCAATAAAATAATTTAAATTTGTATGAAAATAAAGATGCAAAATACCCATAAGATTAAGCATATTTTTTTTTTAAATACATGTACAAAAATACACAAAGAATAATTAAATCTGTATTAAAATTAATATACAAAATGCACACATGCAATAAGGTAAATTTGTATTGAAAAAACATAAAACACAAATAAAACAGTGTAAATTTGTTTCAAATATATATAACAAGACACACAAAATAACATAGATATCTATAGAAATATATATACAAAATACACATGAAATTATGTAAATAAGTATAAAAAATATATATATATATAAATATATATATATATATATATATATATATATATATATATATATATATATATATATATATATATATATATATATATATATATATATATATATATATATATATATAATACATATTAAGTAATGTAAATTCGTGACAAAATAAATAAACAAAATATCATGAAAAGAATGTGTATTTGTATGAAAATAAATAATAGATAATAAATTTGTATGTATGTATGCAAGACACATTTAAATAATGTAAATATGTATAAAAAATATATACAAAAAACAAATAGAATTATGTAAAATCGTATCAAAATAAATACACCGAATATTAATAAAATAATGTAAATTTGTATGAAAATAAAGATGCAAAATTCCCATCAAATAGCGCATTTCTTATAAAAATATATATACCAAAATACACATAAAATATTTAAATTTGTATAGAAATTAATATACAAAATGTACATACAATAAGGTAAACTTCTATTGAAAGAGATATGCAAAAATACATATAAAACAATGTAAATTTGTTTCAAAATATATATACGAATACACATAAAATAACGTAGATTTCTATAAAAATATATATACAAAATACACAATATTAAGTAAATACGTATAAAAAAAATTAAACAAAATACACATAAAATAATGTAAATTCGAAACAAAATAAATAAACAAAATACCAATAAAAAAATGTATATCTATTTATTTTAATACAAAATCAAATATTTTATGTTTTTTCGTATATATATTTTTATAAAAAATGCGTTATTTTATGGGTATTTTGCATCTTAATTTTCATACAAATTTACATTATTTTATTAATATTTTCTGTATTTATTTTGATACGATTTTACATTATTTTATTTATGTTTTGTATATATATTTTTTATACATATTTACATTATTTAATGTGTTTTTTGTATATATATTTGATACATATTTACGTTATTTTAAGTTATTTTATGTGTATTTGTTTATACATTTTGACACAAATTTACAATATTTTATGGGTATTTTGTATATATATTTCAAAAGAAATTTACCTAGTTTTATATGTACTTTGAATATCTATTTTCATACAAACTCAAATTATTTTTATGTTTTTTTGTATATATTTCAATACAAATTTTAGTTATGTTATGTGTATTTTGTAAATCTATTTTCATTCAAATATATATTATTTTATTGGTATTTTGTTGATTTATATTGATACGAATTTACATTATTTTATATGTACTTTGTATATATATTTTTATACGCATTTACATTATTTAATATTTATTTTGAATATATAATTTTATACAAATTCATGGTATTTTATGTGTATTTGTATATATATTTTCATATAAATTTACATTATTTTATGTGTATTTTGTACATATATTTCATTAGAAATTTACATATTTTTATACTCGTTTACATTATCTAATGTGTGTTTTGTATATATATTTTTATGCAAATTTATTTTATGTTCATTTTTGTACATATATTTTTAAAGAAATTTGCGTTATTTTATGTATATAGTTTTATATAAATTTACGTTATTTTATGTGCATTTTGTATATTTATATTTATACAAATACAGATTCTTTTATTGGTATATTGTTTATATACATTAATACGAATTTACATTATTTTATGTGTATTTTGTATACATTTTTTTATACGTATTTACTTAATGTTATGTGTATTTTGTATATGCATTTTTATAGAAATATACGTTATTTTATGTGTACTCGTATATATATTTTGAAACAAATTTACATTATTTTATATGTATTTTGCATATCTATTTCAATACAAATTTACCTTATTGTATGTGCATTTTGTATATTTATTTTAATACAAATTTAAATATTTTATGTGTATTTTGGTATTAATAATTTTATAAAAAAAACGTAAATTTGTATGAAATAATATGTACAAAACACAAATAGAATAATGTAAAATCGTATCAAAATAAATACACAGAATATTAATAAAATAATGTAAATTTGTATGAAAATAAAGAAGCAAAATACCCATAAAATAACGCATTTTTTTTATTTATAAATATATATATACCAAAATACACATCAAAAAATTTACTTTGTGTTAAAATAAATATACAAAAAACACATACAATAAGGTAAATTTGTATTGAAATAGAAATGCAAAATACATATAAAACAATGTAAATTTGTTTCAAAATATATATTCGAATACACATACAATAACGTAGATTTCTATAAAAATATATATACAAAATACACATAAAATGAAGTAAATACGTATACAAAAAATGTATACAAAATACATAAAATAATGTAAATTCATCAAAATAAACAAAATACCAATAAAAGAATGTGTATTTGTATGAATATAAATATACAAAACACACATAAAATAACGTAAATTTATATAAAACTATATTCAAAAATACACAGAAGTAATAAAATTTGTATGAAAATAGATATACAAAATACACACAAAATAAGCTAAAATTGAATTGAAATATATATACAAAATACATAAAATAATGTAAATTTGTATCAAAATATTTATACAAAAACACAAATAACGTAAATTTGTATAAAAATATATAAACAAAATTCACATTAAATAATGTAATTCGTATCAAAATAAATAAACAAAATACCAATAAATTAATGTAAATTTGTGAGTAAACGTGTATGTTGCATATTTTTCAATACAAATTTATTATTATATACGCATTTTGTATATTAATTTTTAATATATGTATTTGAATATATATTTTGATACAAATTTACATTATTTTATGTATTTTCTATATTTATTTCAATTCAAATTTAGCTTATTTTATGTGTCTTTTGTATATCTATTTTCATACAAATTTAATTATTTTGTTTATTTTGTATATAGTTTTATACAATTTTACGTTATTTTATGTGTATTTTGTATATTTATATTTATACAAGTAAACATTCTTTTATTGGCATTTAGTTTATTTATTTTGATACGAATTTACATTATTTTATGTGTATTTTGTATACATTTTCTTATACGTATTTACTTCATTTTATGTATTTTGTATATATATTTTATAGAAATCTACGTTATTTTATGTGTATTCGTATATATTTTGAAACAAATTTACATTGTTTTATGTGTATTTTGCATATCTATTTCAATACAAATTTACCTTATTGTATGTGCATTTTGTATATTTATTATAATACAAATTGAAATATTTTATGTTTATTTTGGTATATATATTTTCATAAAAAATGCGTTGTTTTATGGGTATATTGCATCTTTATTTTCATACAAATTTACATTATTTTATTAATATTCTGTGTATTTATTTTGATACTATTTTACATTATTCTATTTGTGTTTTGTATATATTTTTTTATACATATTTACATTATTTAATGTGTATTTTCTATATATATTTCATACATATTTACGTTATTTTAAGTGTATTTGTTTATATATTTTCATTCAAATTTACATTATTTTATGTGTATTTTGTATATGTATTTCAATAAAAATTTAACTAGTTTTATGTGTATTTTGTATATATATTTTTATACAAATTTAAATTATTTTTGTGTATTTTTTTAATAGAGTTTTATACAAATTTACAATATTTTATGTGTATTTTGTATATCTATTTTCATACAAATACAGATTCTTTTATTGATATTTTGTTTATTTATTTTGATGCGAATTTACATTATTTAATGTGTATTGGGTATATATATTTTTATACATATTTACGTCATCCTTATTGTATGTGTGCATTTTGTATATTAATTTTAATACAAATTTAATTATTCTATGTGTATTTTTGTATATGTATTTTTTTTTTTAAAATATGCTTTATCTTATGGGTATTTTGCATCTTTATTTTCATACAAATTTAAATTATTTTATTGATATTCTGTGTACTTATTTTGATATGATTTTACATTATTCTATGTATAACAAAAATAAATACAGAATACACAAAAATAGATATGCAAAATACATATAAACAATGTAAATTTGTTTCAAAATATATATACGAATACACTTGATATAAGGTAGATTTCTATAAAAATATATATACAAAATACACATAAAATTAAGTAAATACGTATAAAAAATGTATACAAAATACACATAAAATAATGTAAATTAGTATCAAAATAAATAAACAAAATACCAATAAAAGAATGTGTATTTGTATAAATATATATATACAAAATACACATTAAATAATATAAATTTGTTTAAAACTATACAAAATACACATGAAATGATGTAAATACGTATAAAAATATATATACAAAATACACATTAAATAATGTAAATTCGCGTCAAAATAAATAAACAAAATATCAATAAAAAAATGTGTATTTGTATGAAAATAGATATACAAAATACACATTAAATAACCTAAATTTGTATCAAACTATATATTTTGTATGAAAATAAATATACAAAATACACATAAAATTAGGTAAATTTGTATTGAAATACATACACAAAATACACATAAAATAATGTAAATTTGAATGAAAATACATTATCAAATACACTTAGAATAACGTAAATTTGTATAAAAAAATATGTACAAAACACAAATAGAATAATGTAAAATCGTATCAAAATAAATACACAGAATATTAATAAAATAATGTAAATTTGTATGAAAATAAAGAAGCAAAATACCCATAAAATAACGCATTTTTTTTATTTATTAAAATATATATACCAAAATACACATCAAAAAATTAAATTTGTATTAAAATAAATATACAAAAAACACATACAATAAGGAAAATTTGTATTGAAATAGATATGCAAAATACATATAAAACAATGTAAATTTGTTTCAAAATATATATACGAATACACATAAAATAACGTAGATTTCTTTAAAATATATATACAAAATACATAAAATGAAGTAAATACGTATAAAAATGTATACAAAATACACATAAAATAATGTAAATTCGTATCAAAATAAATAAACAAAATACCAATAAAAGAATGTGTATTTGTATAAATATAAATATACAAAATACACATAAAATAACGTAAATAAATATAAAACTATATACAAAATTTGAATGAAAATATATACAAAATACACACAAAATAAGCTAAATTTGAATTGAAATATATATACAAAATACATGAAATAAAGTAAATTTGTATCAAAATATTCATACAAATACACATATAATAACGTAAATTTGTATGAAAATATATAAACAAAATACACATTAAATAATGTAAATACGTATAAAAAAATATGTACAAAATACACATATAATCATGTAATTCGTATCAAAATAAATAAACAAAATACCAATAAATAATATAAATTTGTATGAGTAAACGTGAATGTTGCATATTTTTTCAATACAAATTTACCTTATTATATACGCATTTTGTATATTAATTTTAATACAAATTTAATTATTCGATGTGTATTTTTGTATCTGTATTTTTATAAACATATGCTTTATTTTTTGGGTATTTTGCATCTTTATTTTCATACAAATTTACATTATTTTATTGATATTCTGCTCATTCATTTTGATACGAATTGACATTATTCTATGTGTATTTTGTATATATTTTTCATACAAATTTACGTTATTTTATGAGTATTTGTTTATATATTTTGACACAAATTTACAACATTTTATGGGTATTTTGTATATACATTTCAAAAGAAATTTACCTAGTTTTATGTGTATTTTGTATATCTATTTACATACAAACTCAAATTATTTCTATGTATTTTTGTATATATTTTAATACAAATTTTAGTTATGTTATGTGTAATTTGTAAATTTATTTTCATTCAAATATATATTATTTTATTGGTGTTTTGTTGATTTATATTCATACGAATTTACATTATTTTATATGTACTTTGTATATATATATTTATACGCTTTTATATTATTTAATATTTATTTTGAATATATATTTTATACAAATTCATGGTATTTATGTGTATTTGTATATATATTTTCAAATAAATTTACATTATTTTATGTGTATTTTGTACATATATTTTATTACAAATCTACCTTATTTTATGTTTATTTTGTATATGTATTTTGTATACAAATTTACCTTATTATATACGCATTTTGTATATTAATTTTAATACAAATTTAATTATTCGATGTGTATTTTTGTATCTGTATTTTTATAAACATATGCTTTATTTTTTGGGTATTTAGCATCTTTATTTTCATACAAATTTACATTATTTTATTGATATTCTGCTCATTCATTTTGATACGAATTGACATTATTCTATGTGTATTTTGTATATATTTTTCATACAAATTTACGTTATTTTATGTGTATTTGTTTATATATTTTGACACAAATTTACAATATTTTATGGGAATTTTGTATATACATTTCAAAATAAATTTACCTAGTTTTATGTGTATTTTATATATCTATTTTCATACAAACTCAAATTATTTATATGTATTTTTGTATATATTTTAATACAAATTTTAGTTATGTTATTTGAATTTTGTAGATTTATTTTCATTCAAATATATATTATTTTATTGATGTTTTGTTAATTTATATTGATACGAATTTACATTATTTTATATGTACTTTGTATATATATATATACGCTTTTACATTATTCAATATTTATTTTGAATATATATTTTATACAAATTCATGGTATTTTATGTGTATTTGTATATATTTTCAAATAAACTTACATTATTTTATGTGTATTTTGTACATATATTTATTACAAATCTACCTTATTTTATGTTTATTTTGTATGTATTTTGTATATTTATATTTATCCAAATACACATTCTTTATTGGTATTTTGTTTATTTATTTTAATTGAGTTTACATTATTTTATGTGTATTTTGTATACATTTTTTATACGTATTTACTTAATTTTATGTATTTTGTATATATATTTTTATAGAAATCTACGTTTTTTTATTTGTATTCGTATATATATTTTGAAACAAATTTACATTGTTTGATATGTATTTTTGCATATCTCTTTCAATACAAATTTAGCTTATTGTATGTGCATTTTGTATATTTATTTCAATGCAAATTTAAATATTTTATGTATTTTGGTATATATTTTTATAAGAAATGCGCTATTTTATGGGAATTTTGTATCTTTATTTTCATACAAATTTTAATTATTTTATTAATATTCTGTGTATTTATTTTGATACGATGTTACATTATTCTATTTGTTTTTTGTATATACTTTTTTTGTACATATTTACATTATTTAATGTGTATCTTGCATATATATTTTATACAAATTTATTATCTATTATCTATTTTCATACAATACACATTCTTTTCATGATATTTTGTTTATTTATTTTGACACGAATTTACATTATTTGATATGTATTTTGTATATATTTTTATACATATTTACATAATTTCATATGTATTTTGTATATATATTTCTATAGAAATCTACTTTATTTTATGTGTATTCGTATATATATTTTGAAACAGATTTACATTGTTTTATATGTATTTTTGAATATCTCTTCAATACAAATTTACCTTACTGTATATGCATTTGTATATTTATTTCAATACAAATTTAAATATTTTATGTGTATTTTGGTAAATATATTTTTATAAAAAATGCGATAATTTTTGGGAATTTTGCATCTTTATTTTCATACAAATTTACATTATTTTATTGATATTCTGTGTATTTATTTTGATACGATTTTACATTATTCTATTTGTTTTTTGTATATAATTTTTTATACACATTTACATTATTTAATGTGTATCTTGCATATATATTTTATACAAATTTACGTTATTTTAAGTGTATATGTTTTTATATTTTCATTCAAATTTACATTTATTTTAATTCGAAATTACATTATTTTTTGTGTATTTTGTATACATTTTTTTATACGTATTTACTTAGTTTTATGTGTATTTTGTATATAAATTTTTTTTAGAAATCTACGTTTTTTTATTTGTATTCGTATATATATTTTGAAACAAATTTACATTGTTTTATATGTATTTTTGCATATCTCTTTCAATACAAATTTACCTTATTGTATGTGCATTTTTTATATTTATTTCAATGCAAATTTAAATATTTTATGTGTATTTTGGTATATATATTTTTATAAGAAATGCGCTATTTTATGGGAATTTTGCATCTTTATTTTCATACAAATTTACATTATTTTATTAATATTCGGTGTATTTATTTTGATACGATGTTACATTATTCTATATGTTTTTTGTATATACTTTTTTATACATATTTACATTATGTAATGTGTATCTTGCATATATATTTTATACAAATTTATTATCTACTATCTATTTTCATACAAATACACATTCTTTTCATGATATTTTGTTTATTTATTTTGACAATTTACATTATTTATATGTATTTTGTATATATATATATATATATATATATATATATATATATATATATATATATATATATATATATATATATATATATATATATATATATATATATATATATATATATATATATATATATATATATATATATATATATATATATATATATATATATATATATATATATATATATATATATATATATATATATATATATATATATATATATATATATATATATATATATATATATATATATATATATATATATATATATATATATATATATATATATATATATATACAAATTTACTTATTTTTATGTATTTATTCATATAAATTTTTTTACTGTATATGCATTTTGTATATTTATTTCAATACAAATTTAAATATTTTATTAGTATTTTCTAAATATATTTTATAAAAAATGCGATAATTTTTGGGAATTTTGTATCTTTAATTTCATACAAATTTACATTATTTTATTGATATTCTGTGTATTTATTTTGATACGATTTTACATTATTCTATTTGTTTTTTGTATATATATTTTTTATACACATTTACATTATTTAATGTGTATCATGCATATATATTTTATACAAATTTATGTTATTTTAAGTGTATTTGTTTATATATTTTCATTCATATTTACATTATATGATGTGTATTTTGTATATGTATTTCAATACAAATTTACCTAATTTTATGTGTATTTTGTATATTTCTTTTCAAACAAATTTAAATTATTTTTGTTTATTTTTGTATATAGTTTTATACAAATTTAGGTTATTTTATGTACGCATTTACATTATTTAGTGTGTGTTTTGTATATATATTTTTTTGCAAATTTACTTTATTTTATGTGCATTTTTGTACCTATATTTTTATAGAAATTTGCGTTATTTGTATATGTTTTCTCATACAAATTTACATTATTTTATTGCTATTTTGTTTATTTATTTTGATACGAATTACATGATTATATGTGTATTTGGTACATATTTTGTATACGTATTTACATTACTTAATGTGTATTTTGTTTATATATTTTCAAACAAATCTACGTTATTATATGTATTTGTATAAATATTTTGATACATATTTACATTATTTTATGTATTTTGTATGTACATTTCAATTCAAATTTAGCTTATTTTAGCTGTATTTTGTATATATATTTTCATACAAATTTAATTACTTCTGTGTATTTTTGTATATAGTTTTATACAAATTTACGATATTTTATGTGTATTTTGTATATTTATATTTTTACAAATACACATTCTTTTACTGGTATTTTGTTTATTTATTTTGATACGATTTTTATACATTTTTTGTATTCATTTTTTTATACGTATTTACTTCATTTTAAGTGTATTTTGTATATATTTTTATAGAAATCTACGTTATTTTATGTGTACTCGTATATATATTTTGAAACAAATTTACATTGTTTTATATGTATTTTGCATATCTATTTCAATACAAATTTGCAAATTTACTTTATTTTATGTGCATTTTTGTACATATATTTTTTTAGAAATTTGCGTTATTTTATGTGTATTTGTATATGTTTTCTCATACAAATTTACATTATTTTATTGCTATTTTGTTTATTTATTTTGATACAAATGAAAATAGATATACAAAATATACATAAAATAAACTAAATTTGTATTGAAATATATATACAAAATACATAAAATAATGTAAATTTGTATCAAAATATTTTAACAGATGCGCATAAAATAACGTAAATTTGTTTTAACATATACAAAATACACATTAAATAATGTAAATATGTATAAAAAAATATATACAAAACACAAATAGAATAATGTAAAATCGTATCAAAATAAATACACAGAATATTAATAAAACAATGTAAATTTGTATGAAAATAAAGATGCAAAATACCCATTAAATAACGCATTTTTAAAAAAAATATATATACCAAAATACACATGAAAAAATTAATTTGTATTAAAATAAATATACAAAATACACATACAATAAGGAAAATCTGTATTGAAATAGATATGCAAAATACATATAAAACAATGTAAATTTGTTTCAAAATATATATACGAATACACATAAAATAACGTAGATTTCTATAAAAATATATATACAAAATACACATAAAATGAAGTAAATACGTATAAAAAATGTATACAAATACATAAAATAATGTAAATTCGTATCAAAATAAATATACAAAATACCAATAAAAGAATGTGTATTTGTATAAATATAAATATACAAAATACACATAAAATAACGTAAATTTATATAAAACTATATACAAAAATACACATAAGTATTTTAATTTGTATGAAAATAGATATACAAAATAAGGTAGATTCGTTTCAAATTCAATAAACAAAATTCAGATAAAAGAACGTATATTTGTAGAAAAAATAAATATACAAAATACACATTAAATAACGAAAATTTGTATGAAAATATATAAAAAAATAAACAAAAATTATTTCAATTTGTATGAAAATAAATATACAAAATACACATGTATTTTGTATATCTATTTTCACAAAAATTTAATTACTTTTGTGTATTTTTGGATATAGTTTTATATAAATTTACGTTATTTTATTTGTATTTTGTAAATTTATATATATACAATACACATTCTTTTATTAGTATTTTGTTTATTTATTTTGATACGAGTTTACATTATTTTATGTGTATTTTGTATACCTTTTTTTATAAGTATTTACTTCATTTTATGTGTATTTTGTATATTTATTTTCATAGAAATCTACGTTATTTTATGTGTATTCGTATATATATTTTTAAAAAAATTTACATGGTTTTATATGTATTTTGCATATCTATTTCAATACAAATTTACCTTATTGTATGTGCATTTTGTATATTTATTTTAATACAAATTCAAATATTTTTTTTGTGTGTCTTGGTATAAATATTTTTATAAAAAATGCGTTATTTTATGGGTATTTTGCATCTTAATTTGCATACAAATTTACATTATTTTATTAATATTCTGTGTACTTATTTTGATACGATTTTATATTATTCTATTTGTGTTTTGTATATATTCTTTTATACATATTTACATTATTTAATGTGTATTTTTTATATATATTTTATACAAATTTACGTTTTTTTAAGTGTATTTGTTTATATATTTTCATTCAAATTTACATTATTTTATGTGTATTTTGTAAATGTATTTCAATACAAATTTACCTAATTTTATGTGTATTTTGTATATTTATTTTCATACAAATTTAATTTATTTTTGTGTATTTTTGTATATAGTTTTATACAAATTTAGGTGATTTTATGTGTATATTGTATATCTATTTTCATACAAATACACATTCTTTTATTGATATTTTGTTTATTTACTTTGACGCGAATTTACATTTATATATATATATATATATATATATATATATATATATATATATATATATATATATACATATATATATATATATATATATATATATATATATATATATATATATATATATATATATATATATATATATATATATATATATATATATATATATATATATATATATATTTTTATACGTGTTTACATCATTTGATGTGTATTTTGTATATATATTTCTATAGAAATCTACGTTGATTTATGAGTATTCGTATATAGATTTTGAAATAAATTTACACTGTTTTATGTGTATTTTGCATATTTTTTCAATACAAATTTACCTTATTGTATATGCATTTTGTATATTAATTTTAATACAAATTTAATTATGCTATGTGTATTTTTGTATATGTATTTTTATAAAAATATGCTTTATTTTATGGGTATTTTGCATTTTTATTTTCATACAAATTTACATTATTTTATTTATATTCTGTTTTTTTTTTTTTAAACAATTTTACATTATTCTATGTGTATTTTGTATATCTATTTTTATACGTATTTACTTAATTTTATGTGTATTTTGTATATATATTTTTATAGAAATCTACGTTATTTTATGTGTATTCGTATATATATTTTGAAACAAATTTACATTGTTTTATATGTATTTTTGCATATCTCTTTCAATACAAATTTACCTTATTGTATGTGCATTTTGTATATTTATTTCAATACAAATTTAAATATTTTATGTGTATTTTGGTATATATATTTTTATAAGAAATGCGCTATTTGATGGGAATTTTGCATCTTTATTTTCATACAAATTTACATTATTTTATTAATATTCGGTGTATTTATTTTGATACGATTTCACATTATTCTTTTTGTTTTTTGTATATATTTTTTTTATACATATTTACATTATTTAATGTGTATCTTGCATCTTTTATCGTAATTTTGTTTATTTATTTTTATACGAATTTACATTATTTTAGGTGTATTTGATATGTATATTTTTATACTTATTTATATCATTTTATTTGTGTTTTGAATATATATTTTCATAGAAATTTACTCTATTTTATGGGTATTCGTATATATATTTTGATACAAATTTACATTATTTATGTTTATTTTGCATATCTATTTCAATACAAATTTACCATATTGTATGTGTATTTTGTATATTTATTTTAATACAAATTTAATTATTTTATGTGTATTTTTGTAAAAATATGCGTTATTATTTGGATATTTTGCATCTTTGTTTTCATACAAATTTACATTATTTTATTGATATTCTGTTTATTTATTTTGATACGATTTTACATTATTCTATGTGTATTTTGTATATATATTTTTATACACATTTACATTATTTAATGTATATTTTGTATATATATTTTATATAAATTTACGCTATTTTATGTGTATTTGTTTATATATTTTCATACAAATTTACAATATTTTATGTGTAATTTGTATATGTATTTCAATACAGATTTGCCTAATTTTATGTGTATTTTGCATATCTATTTTAAACAAATTTAAATTATTTTTATGTATTTTTTATATATTTTTATACAAATTTTAGTTATTTTATTTGTATTTTGTATTTATATTTTCCTACAAATATACATTCTTTTAGTGGAATTTTGTTCATTTATTTTCATAAGAATTTACATAATTTTATGTGTATTTTGTATATATATTTTCTACGTATTTACATTATTTTATGTGTATTTTTTATATATATTTTCATAAAAATTTACGTTATTTTATTGTGTGTATTCGTATATGATTTGATACAAATTTACATTATTTTATGTTTATTTTGCATATCTATTTCAATATAGATTTACCTTATTGTATGTGTATTTTGTATATTTATTTTAATACAAATTTAATTATTTTATGTGTACTTTGTATACATTTTCTTATACGTATTTACTTCATTTAAAGTGTATTTTGTATATATATTTTTATAGTAATCTACGTTATTTTATGTGTATTGGTATATATATTTTGAAGCAAATTTACATTGTTTTATATGTATTTAGCATATCTATTCCAATATAAATCTACCTTATTGTATGTGCATTTTGTATATTTATTGTAATACAAATTTAAAATTTTTATTATTTTGGTATAAATATTTTTATAAAAAGAATTTTATATAAATTTAAAATCTTTTTTGTGTATTTTGTATATCTATTTTCATACAAATACACATTTTTTATTGATATTTTGTTTATTTATTTTGACGCGAATTCACATTATTTAATGTGTATTGTGTATATATATTTTTATACGTATTTACGTCATTTCATGTGAATTTTGTATATATATTTCTATAGAAATATGTTATTTTATGTGTATTCGTATATATATTTTGAAACAAATATACATTGTTTTATGTGCATTTTGCATATTTTTTCAATATAAATTTACCTTACTGTACGTGCATTTTGTATATTAATTTTAATACAAATTTAATTATTCTATGTGTATTTTTGTATATGTATTTTCATAAAAAAATGCTTTATTTTATGGGTATTTTGCATCTTTATTTTCATACAAATTTACATTATTTTATTGATATTCTGTGTATTTATTTTGATACGATTTTACATTATTCTATGTATATTTTGTATATATATTTCATACAAATGAACGTTATTTTATGTGAATTTGTTTTCATTTCATACAAATTTACATTATTTATGTGTATTTTGTACATGTATTTAAATACAAATTTAACTAATTATATGTGTATTATGTATATCTATTTTCATACTAATTGAAATTAATTTTGTGTATTTTAGTATATATTTTTATTCAAATTTTCGTAATTTTAAGTGAATTTTGTATATTTATTTTCCTACAAATATACGTTCTTTTATCGGAATTTTGTTTATTTATTTTGATACGAGTTTTCATTATTTTAGGTGTATTTGATATATATATTTTTATACTTATTTACATAATTTTATATGTATTGTGAATATATATTTTCATAGAAATTTACTTTATTTTATGTGTATTCGTATATATATTTTGATACAAATTT
This sequence comes from Eriocheir sinensis, assembly GCF_024679095.1. Lineage (NCBI taxonomy): Eukaryota > Metazoa > Arthropoda > Malacostraca > Decapoda > Varunidae > Eriocheir > Eriocheir sinensis. The sequence goes on along the minus strand of NW_026111587.1, from coordinate 94,298 downwards.
ACATTATTTATGTGTATTTCGCATATCTATTTCAATACAAATTTTCTTTATTGTATGTGCCTTTTGAATTTTTATTTTGATGCAAATTTAATTATTTTATGTGTATTTTTGTATATATATTTTTAAACAAATATGCGTTATTATATGGGTATTTTGCATCTTTATTTTCATACAAATTTACATTATTTTATTGATTGTCTGTTTATTTATTTTGATACGATTTTACGTTATTCTGTGTATTTTGTATATATATTTTTAGACATATTTACATTATTTAATGTATATTTTGTACATATATTTTATGGAAACTTACGTTATCTTATGTGTATTTTTTTTATATATTTTCATACAAATTTACATTATTTTATGTGTATTTTGTATATGTATTTCAATAAAAATTTGCCTAATTTCATTTGTATTTTGCATATCTATTTTCAAACAAATTTAAATTATTTTTGTGTATTTTTGTATTATTTTTATACAATTTTTTTATTTTATTTGTATTTTGTATATATATTTTCCTACACATATACATTCTTTTAGAGGAAATTTTGTTTATTTATTTTGATACGAGTTTACATTATTTTATGTGTATTTTGTATATATATTTTTCTATGTATTTACAGTATTTTATGTGTATTTTGTATATATATTTTCATAAAAATTTACGTAATTTTATTATTTTATATGTTTTTTGCATATCTATTTCAATAAAAATCTACCTTATTGTATGTGTATTTTGTATATTTATTTTAATACAAATTTAATTATTTTATGTTTATTTTTGTATATATATTTTTTTAAATATAAGATATTTTATGGGTATTTTGCATCTTTAATTTTATAAATTTTTACATTACGTACATATCTTTTATACGTATTTACATTATTTAATGTGTATTTTGTTTATATATTTTTATACAAATTTACGTTATTATATGTGTATTTGAATATATATTTTGATACAAATTTACATTATTTCATGTATTTTCTATATTTATTTCAATTCAAATTTAGCTTATTTTATGTGTCTTTTGTATATCTATTTTCATACAAATTTAATTATTTTTGTTTATTTTTGTATATAGTTTTATACAATTTTACGTTATTTTATGTGTATTTTGTATATTTATATTTATACAAGTAAACATTCTTTTATTGGCATTTAGTTTATTTATTTTGATACGAATTTACATTATTTTATGTGTATTTTGTATACATTTTCTTATACGTATTTACTTCATTTTATGTGTATTTTGTATATATATTTTATAGAAATATACGTTATTTTATGTGTATTCGTATGTATATTTTGAAACAAATTTACATTGTTTTATATGTATTTTCATATCTATTTCAATACAAATTTACCTTATTGTATGTGCATTTTGTATATTTATTGTAATACAAATTTAAATATTTTATGTTTTTTTGGTATATATATTTTCATAAAAAAAATGCGTTGTTTTATGGGTATTTTGCATCTTTATTTTCATACAAATTTACATTATTTTATTAATATTCTGTGTATTTATTTTGATACTATTTTACATTATTCTATTTGTGTTTTGTATATATTTTTTATACATATTTACATTATTTAATGTGTATTTTCTATATATATTTCATACAAATTTTCGTTCTTTTAAGTGTATTTGTTTATATATTTTTATTCAAATTTACATTATTTTATGTGTATTTTGTATATGTATTTCAATAGAAATTTACCTAATTTCATGTGTATTTTGTATATATATTTTATACAAATTTAAATTATTTTTTGTGTATTTTTGTATAGAGTTTTATTCAAATTTACAATATTTTATGTGTATTTTGTATATCTATTTTCATACAAATACACATTCTTTTATTGATATTTTGTTTATTTATTTTGATGCGAATTTACATTATTTAATGTGTATTGTGTATATATATTTTTATACGTATTTACGTCATTTCATGTGTATTTTGTATATATATTTCTATAGAAATATACGTTATTTTATGTGTATTCGTATATATATTTTGAAACAAATATACATTGTTTTATGTGCATTTTGCATATTTTTTCAATACAAATTTACCTTATTGTACGTGCATTTTGTATGTTAATTTTAATACAAATTTAGCTATTCTATGTGTATTTTTGTGTATGTATTTTTATAAAAATATGCTTTATTTTATGGGTATTTTGCATCTTTATTTTCATACAAAATTACATTATTTTATTGATATTCTGTGTATTTATTTTGATACGATTTTACATTATTCTATGTATATTTTGTATATCTATTTTATACCAATGTACGTTATTTTATGTGAATTTGTTTTCATTTCATACAAATTTACATTATTTTATGTGAATTTTGTACATCTATTTAAATACAAATTTAACTAATTATATGTGTATTTTGTATATCTATTTTCATACATATTGAAATTAATTTTGTGTATTTTTGTATATATTTTTATTCAAATTTTCGTAATTTTATGTGAATTTTGTATATTTATTTTCCTACAAATATACGTTCTTTTATCGGAATTTTATTTATTTATTTTGATACGAATTTTCATTTTTTTTTAGGTGTATTTGATATATATATTTTTATACTTATTTACATAATTTTATATGTATTTATTTCCTCTATATGTATATGTATAGAAAATACACATGAAATAATCTAAATTCGTATCGAAATAAATGAACAAAATACCGATAAAATAATGTAATTTTGAATGAAAATATATATAGAAAATACACATAAAATAACGTAAATACAAATAAATATATAGACATAAAATGATTTGAATTTGAATGAAAATAGATATAAAAATAAACTTAAAATAAGGCAAATTTATAATGAAATATATATACAAAATACACATAAAATAATGTAGATTTGTTTCAAAATATATATACGAATACACATAAAATAACGTAGATTTCTATTGAAATATATATACAAAATACACATGAAATGTTGTAAATACGTATAAAAATATATATACAAAATACACATTAAATAATGTAAATTCGTGTCAAAATAAATAATTAAAATATCAATAAAAGAATGTGTATTTGTATGAAAATACATATACAAAATACACATAAAATAACGTAAATTTGTATAAAACTATATATAAAAATACACAAACATAAGTTAAATTTGTATGAAAATAAATATACAAAATACACATAAAATTAGGTAAATTTGTAATTAAATACATATACAAAATACACATAAAATAATGTAAATTTGAATGAAAATATATAAACAAATACACTTAAATTAACATAAATTTGTAAAAAATATATAACAAAATACTCATTAAATAATGTAAATATGTATAAAAAATATATATACAAAACACAAATAGAATAATGTAAAATCGTATTAAAATAAATACACAGAATGTAAATAAAATAATGTAAATTTGTATGAAAATAAAGATGCAAAATACCCATAAAATAACGCATTTTTTATAAATATACAAAATACACATGAAAGGATGTAAATATGTATAAAAATATATACAAAATACATTAAATAATGTAAATTCGCGTCAAAATAAATAAACAGAATATCAATAAAAGAATGTGTATTTGTATGAAAATAAATATTCAAAATACACATAAGATAACATAAATTTGTATAAAACTATATTCAAAAATAATTTAAATTTGTATGAAAATAAATATACAAAATACACATAAAATTAGGTAAATTTGTATTGAAATACATATACAAAATACACATAAAATACTGTAAATTTGAATGAAAATACATAAAGAAATACACTTAAAATAACGTAAATTTGTATAAAAAAATATATACAAAACACAAATAGAATAATGTAAAATCGTATCAAAATAAATACACAGAATATTAATAAAATAATGTAAATTTGTATGAAAATAAAGAAAAGATGAAATACCCATAAAATAACGCATTTTTTTAAAAATATATATACAAAAATACACATAAAAAAATTTATTTGTATTAAAATAAATATACAAAATACACATACAATAAGGTAAATCTGTATTGAAATAGATATGCAAAATACATATAAAACAATGTAAATTTGTTTCAAAATATATATACGAATACACATAAAATAACGTAGATTTGTATAAAAATATATATACAAAATACACGTAAAATGAAGTAAATACGTATAAAAAAATGTATACAAAATACATATAAAATAATGTAAATTCGTATCAAAATAAATAAACAAAATACCAATAAAAAAATGTGTATTTGTATAAATATAAATATACAAAATACACATAAAATAACGTAAATTTGTATAAAACTATATACAAAAATACACAGAAGTAGTTAAATTCGTATGAAAATAGATATACAAAATACAGATAAAATAAGCTAAATTTGAATTGAAATGTATGTACAAAATACATAAAATAATGTAAATTTGAATCAAAATTTTTATAAAAATACATATAATAACGTAAATTTGTTTAAAAATATATAAACAAAATACACATTAAGTAATGTAAATATGTATAAAAAATATGTACAAAATACACATATAATCATGTAATTCGTATCAAACTAAATAAACAATATATATCAATAAAATAATGAAAATTTGTATGAGAAAACATATACAAATACATATAAAATAACGCTAATTTCTATAAAAATATATGTCCAAAAATGAACGTAAAATAAAGTAACTTTGGATAAAAATATATATACAAAACACACATTAAATAATGTAAATGCGTACATAAAATAACCTAAATTTGTATAAAACTATATACATAAATACACAATTTTTTTTTTTAATTTGTATGAAAATAAATATACAAAATACACATAAAATTCGGTTAATTTCTATTGAAATACATATACAAAATACACATAAAATAATGTAAATTTGAAAGAAAATATATAAACAAATACACATATAATAACGTAAATTTATTTGAAATATATATACAAAATACACATTAAATAATGTAAATATGTATAAAAAAAATATATACAAAACACAAATAGAATAATGTAAAATCGTATCAAAATATATACACAGAATATTAATAAAATAATGTAAATTTGTATGAAAATTAAGATGCAAAATACCTATAAAATAACGCATTTTTTTATAAAATTATTGATACCAAAATACACATAAAATATTTGAATTTGTATCAAAATAAATATACAAAATGCACATAAAACAAGGTAAATTTGTATTGAAATAGATATCCAAAATACATATAAAATAATGTAAATTTGTTTCAAAATATATATGCGAATACACATAAAAATAACGTAGATTTCTAAAAAAATACATATACAAAATACACATAAAATTAAGTAAATACGTATAAAAAAATGTAAACAAAATACACATAAAATAATGTAAATTCGTATAAATATAAATAAACAATATACCAATAAAAGAATGTGTATTTGTATAAATATAAATATACAAAATGCACATAAAATAACGTAAATTTATATAAAACTATATACATAAAATAACGCAAATTTCTATAAAAATATATGTACAAAAATGAACATAAAATAAATTTGCATAAAAATATATATACAAAACACACATTAGATAATGTAAATGAGTATAAAAATATGTATACAAAATACCTATGAAATAATCTAAATTCGTATCGAATTAAATTAAGAAAATACCAATATAATAATGTAATTTTGGATGAAAATATATATACAAAATACACATAAAATAACCTAAATACAAATACAAATATTCACATAAAATAATTTAAAATTGAATGAAATAAATATACAAAATAAACATAAAATAAGGTAAATTTGTAATGAAATATATGAAAAAATACACATAAAATAATATAAATTTGTATGAAAATATATATACAAATACACATTAAATAACATGAATTTGTATAAAATTTGTAGCAAAAGATATACGAATACACACAATAAAATAACGTAATTTTTTTATGAAAATGTATATACAAAATACACATAAAATAATGTAAATTTGTATAAAAATATATAAACAAATACACATAAAATAATGTAAATTTGGATAAAATATATATACAAAATAAACCTTAAATAATGTAAATATGTATAAAAAATATATACAAAATACACATAGAATAATGTTAAATCGTATCAAAATAAATAAAGAGAATATCAATAAAATAATGTAAATTTGTATGAAAATAAAGCTGCAAAATATCCATATAATAACGCATATTTGCATAAAAATATATATACAAAAATACATATAAAATAATTAAATTTGTATTAAAATAAATATACAAAATGCACGTACAATAAAGAAAATTTGTATTGAAATAGATATGCAAAATACACATCAATAATGTAAATTTGTATCAAAATATATACGAATACTCATAAAATAGAGTAAATTTCTATGAAAATATACATACAAAATAGATATACAAAATACACATATAACTAGTTAAATTTGTATTTAAATACATGTACAAAAAACACATAAAATAATGTAGATTTGTATGAAATGAAAACAAATACATTTTATATAAAATATATATACAAAATACACATAGAATAATGTGAAATCATACCAAATAAATACACAGAATATCAATAAAATAATGTAAATTTGAATGAAAATAAAGATGCAAAATACCCATAAAATAAAGCATATTTTTATAAAAATACATACACAAAAATACACATAGATTAATCAAATTTGTATTAAAATTAATATACAAAATGCACATACAATAATGTAAATTTGTATTGAAAAATATGCAAAATACACATAAAACAATGTAAATTTGTTTCAAAATATATATACGAATACACATAAAATAACGTAGATTTCTATAGAAATATATATACAAAATACACTTGAAATAATGTAAATACGTATAAAAATATATATACAAAATACACATTAAATAATGTTAATTAGTGTCAAAATAAATAAATAAAATATCATGAAAAGAATGTGTATTTGTATGAAAATAGATATACAAAATACACATAAAATAACCTAAATTTGTATAAAACTATATACAAAAATAAACAAAAATAATTTAAACTTGTATGAAAATAAATATACAAAAACATAAAATTAGGTAAATTTGTATTGAAATACATATACAAAATACACATAAAATAATGTAAATTTGAATGAAAATATATAAACATATAGACTTAAAATAACGTAAATTTGTATCAAATATATATACAAAAAACACATTAAATAATGTAAATATGTATAAAAATATATATACAAAACACAAATAAAATAATGTAAAATCGTATCAAAATAAATACAGAAAATATTAATAAAATAATGTAAATTTGTATGAAAATTAAGATTCAAAATACCCATGTCATGTGTATTCGTATATATATTTTGAAACAAATTTACATTTTTTATATGTATTTTGCATATCTATTTTTGTGTATTCTGTATTTATTTTTGTTATACATAGAATAATGTAAAATCGTATCAAAATAAGTACACAGAATATCAATAAAATAATTTAAATTTGTATGAAAACAAAGATACAAAATACCCATAAGATAAGCATTTTTTTTTTTAAATACATATACAAAAATACACATAGAATAATTAAATTTGTATTAAAATTAATATACAAAATGCACACATACAATAAGGTAAATTTGTATTGAAAAAAAATAAAAAATACAAATAAAACATTGTAAATTTTATATTTATACACAAATTACATATTTTTATAAAAATACATATACAAAAATACACATAGATTAATCAAATTTATTAAAATATATACAAAATGCACATACATAATATATATGTAAATACGTAAAAAATATATATTCAAATACACATTAAATAATTTAAATCTCGTCAAAATAAATGAACAAAATATCAATAAAAGAATATATATATATATATATATATATATATATATATATATATATATATATATATATATATATATATATATATATATATATATATATATATATATATATATATATATATATATATATATATATATATATATATATATATATATATATATATATATATATATATATATATATATATATATATATATATATATAATACATATTAAGTAATGTAAATTCGTGTCAAAATAAATAAACAAAATATCATGAAAACAATATGTATTTGTATGAAAATAAATAATAGATAATAAATTTGTATGAAATATATATGCAAGATATACATTAAATAATGTAAATATGTATAAAAAAATATATATACAAAAAACAAATAGAATAATGTAAGATCGTATCAAAATAAATACACCGAATATTAATAAAATAATGTAAATTTGTATTAAAATAAAGATGCAAAATTCCCATCAAATAGCGCATTTCTTATAAAAATATATATACCAAAATACACATAAAATATTTAAATTTGTATTGAAATAAATATACAAAATGCACATACAATAAGGTAAACTTCTATTGAAAGAGATATGCAAAAATACTTAAAAAACAAAGTAAATTTGTTTCAAAATATATATACGAATACACATAAAATAACGTAGATTTCTATAAAAAATATACATACAAAATACACATAAAATTAGGTAAACACGTATAAAAAATGTAAACAAAATACACATAAAATAATATAAATTCGAAGCAAAATAAATAAACAAAATACCAATAAAAGAATGTGTATTTGTATAAATATAAATGTACAAAATACACATACAAAATAAACATAAAAAACGGTAAATTTGTAATGAAATATATGTACAAAATACACATAAAATACCATGAGTTTGCATAAAATTATATATTCAAAATAAATATTAAATAATGTAAATGCGTATAAAAATATATATAAAAAGTACATTTTTTTTTTATTTATTTTTTTTTTTTACGTCGCGGCCTATAGCGCCGGCAGGCTTCTTCCCGGTGGGGCCTGATGGTCGGCCCAAGGCTTCTTCCCGGTAGGTCCTGATGGTCGGCCCAGCCCGTTCTGGCGCAGGCGAGTGTTTATAGTGGCGCCATCTTGCATTGGCTCATGCCTGCCTCGGAGCTCATCTTTAATCCTAGAATCTAGAGTCGGGTAGATGGGTGGTCTTCTGGACAGCATGGGTGGCGGCGAAAAATCAGCCTGGCACTGGCACCGGCGGATTGAACTCGCGTCCCTGAACGCGGTGCTGTTACTCTGTCGATTCAGCCACCGCCTCCCCATATTATTACATATAAAATAATGTAAACTCGTATCAATATAAATCAACAAAATACCAATAAAATAATATATATTTGAATGAAAATAGATTTACAAAATACACATAACATAACTAAAATTTCTATTGAAATATATACAAAAATACATAAAAATAGTTTGAGTTTGTATGAAAAATGATATTCAAAATACACATAAAACTAGGTAAATTTCTTTTGAAATATATATACAAAATACCCATAAAATATTGTAAATTTGTGTCAGAATATATAAACAAATAAACATAAAATAACGTAAATTTGTTTGGAAAATATATACAAAATACACATAGAATAATGTCAAATCGTATCAAAATGAATGAGCAGAATATCAATAAAATAACGTAAATTTGTATGAAAATAAAGATGCAAAATACTCATAAAATAAAGCATATTTTTATAAAAATACATATACAAAAATACACATAGAATAATTAAATTTGTATTAAAATTAATATACAAAATGCATATACAATAAGGTAAATTTGTATTGAAAAAATATGCAAAATACACATAAAAGTGTAAATTTGTTTAAAAATCTATATACGAATACACATAATATAACGTAGAATTCTATAGAAATATATATACAAAATACACATGAAATGATGTAAATACGTATAAAAATATATATACAAAATACACATTAAATAATTTAAATTCTCGTCAAAATAAATAAACAAAATATCAATAAAAGAATGTGTATTTGTATGATAATAGATATACAAAATACTCATAAAATAACCTAAGTTTGTATAAAACTATATACAGAAATACACAAAAATAATTTATATTTGTATGAAAATAAATATACAAAATACACATAAAATTATTTTGTATATCTATTTTATACAAATGTACGTTATTTTATGTGAATTTGTTTTCATTTCATACAAATTTACATTATTTTATGTGTATTTTGTACATGTATTTAGATACAAATTTAATTAATTACATATTTTTATAAAAATACATATACAAAAATACACATAGATTAATCAAATTTGTATTAAAATTAATATACAAAATGCACATACAATAAGGTAAATTTGTATTGAAAAAATATGCAAAATTCACATAAAACAATGAAAATTTGTTTCAAAATATATATTCGAATACACATAAAATAACGCAGATTTCTATAGAAATATATATACAAAATACACTTGAAATAATGTAAATACGTATAAAAATATATATACAAAATACACATTAAATAATGTTAATTCGTGTCAAAATAAATAAACAAAATATCATGAAAAGAATGTGTATTTTTATGAAAATAGATATAAAATACACATAAAATAACCTAAATTTGTATAAAACTATATACAAAAATACACAAAATAATTTAACCTTGTATGAAAATAAATATACAAAAACATATAAAATAGGTAATTTGTATTGAAATACATATACAAAATACACATAAAATAATGTAAATTTAAATGAAAATATATAAACATATAGACTTAAAATAACGTAAATTTGTATCAAATATATATACAAAAAAAACATTAAATAATGTAAATATGTATAAAAAATATATATACAAAACACTAATAAAATAATGTAAAATCGTATCAAAATAAATACAGAAAATATTAATAAAATAATGTAAATTTGTATGAGAATTAAGATGCAAAATACCCATAAAATAACGCATTTTTATAAGAATATATATACGAAAAACATAAAATATTTGATTTTGTATTAAAATAAATAGATATACAAAATACACATAAAATAAGCTAAATTTGAATTGAAATATATATACAAAATACATAAAATAATGTAAATTTGTATCAAAATACCTATACAAATACACATATAATAACGTAAATTTGTATAAAAATATATAAACAAAATACACATTAAATAATGTAAATAAGTATAAAAAGGGAAAAATACAAATAATCATGTAATTCGTATCAAAATAAATAGACAAAATACCAATAAAATAATGTAAATTTCTATGAGAAAACATATACAAAATACACATAAATAACATAAATATCAATAAAATATATATATAATATAATATATTTTATACATATTTAAAATATTGAATGTATATTTTGTATATATATATTGTATCCACATTTACGTGATTTTATATGTATTTGTTTATATATTTTCATACAAATTACATTATTTTATGTGAGTTTTGTATATGTATTTCAATACAAATTTGCCTAACTTTATGTGTATTTTGCATATCTATTTTCAAACAAATTTAAATTATTTTTGTGTATTTTTGTATATATTTTTATACAAATTTTAGTTCTTTTATTTGTTTTTTGTATATATATTTTCCTACAAATATACATTCTTTTATTGGAATTTTGTGTATTTAATTTTTTACGAATTTACATTATTTTATGTGTATTTTGTATATATATTTTTCTACGTATTTAAACTATTTTATTTGAATTTTATATATACATTTTCATAAAAATTTACGTTATTTTATTGTGTGTATTCGTATATATTTTGAAAATTTTTGTACAAATTCATGTTATTTTATGTGTATTTGTATATATATTTTCAAAATTTAATTTATTTTATGTGTTTTCTTACATATATTTTATTACAAATTTATCTTATTTTATGTTTATTTTGTATATTTATTTAATTCAATTTTAAATTATTTAATGTGTATATTTGTATTTAGGTTATTTTATGTGTGTTTTCTATATATATTTTCATCCAAAATTACATTATTTTATTGTTATTTTCTTAATTTAACTCGATACGAATTTAGATTATTTCATAGGTATTTTGTATACATATTTTTATACTCATTTACATTATCTAATGTGTGTTTTGTATATATTTTTTTATGCAAACTAATTTCATGTGCATTTTTGTACATATATTTTTATTGAAACTTAAAACGTTATTTTATGTGTATTTTGTATATGTTTTCTCATACAAATTTACATTATTTAATTAGTTTTTTGTTTATTTATTTTGATACGAATGACTTGATTATTGGTGTATTCTGTAAATATTTTTTTATACGTATTTACATTACTTAATGTATTTTGTTTATATATTTTTTACAAATTTACGTTATTATATGTGTATTTGTTAAAAATATTTTGAAACAATTGACTTTATTTTATGTATTTTGTATATATATTTCAATTCAAATTTAGCTTATTTTGTGTGTATTTTGTATATCTATTTTCATGCAAATTTAATTACTTCTGTGTATTTTTGTATATAGTTTTATACAAATTTACGTTATTTTATGTGCATTTTGTATATTTATATTTATACAAATACACATTCTCTTATTGGTATTTTGTTTATTTATATTTATACGAATTTACATTATTTTATGTGTATCTTGTATACATTTTTGATTCGTATTTACTTAATTTTATTTGTATTTTGTATATATATATATATATATATATATATATATATATATATATATATATATATATATATATATATATATATATATATATATATATATATATATATATATATATATATATATATATATATATATTTATTTATAGAAATCTACGTTATTTTATGTGTATTCGTATATATATATTTTGAAACAAATTTACATTGTTTTATATGTTTTTTGCATATCTATTTCAATACAAATTTACCTTATTGTATGTGCATTTTGTATATTTATTTTAATACAAATTCAAATATTTTATGTGTATTTTGGTATATATAATTTTATAAAAAATGCGTTATTTTATAGGTATTTTGCATCTTAGTTTTCATACAAATGTACATTATTTTATTAATATTCTGTGTATATATTTTGATACGATTTTATATTATACTATTTGTGTTTTGTATATTTTTTTATACATATTTTCATTATTTAATGTGTATTTATATATATTTTATACAAATAAACGTCATTTTAAGTGTATTTGTTTATATAATTTCATTCAAATTTACATTATTTTAAGTGTATTTTGTATATGTATTTCAATACAAATTTACCTAATTTTATGTGTATTTTGTATATTTATTTTCATACAAATTTAAATTATTTATGTGTTTTTTTGTATATACATATAGAGTAAATTTCTATGAAAATATATATTCAAAATACATATAAAATTATGTAAATAAGTATAAAAATATAAATATCAAATACACTTAAAAAAATGAAAATTCGTATCAAAATAAATAAACAAAATTCCGATAAAAGAACGTATATTTGTATATATACAAAATACACATAAAATTACGAAAATTTGAATAAAAATATATACAAAAAAAATCAATTTGTATGAAAATAGATATACAAAATACACATATAATTAGTTAAATTTGTATTTAAATACATGTACAAAATACACATAAAATAATGTAAATTTGTATGAAATGAAAACAAATTCACATAAAATAACGTACATTTGTATAAAATATATATATATAAAAAAATACATAGAATAATGTAAAATCGTATCAAAATAAATACACAGAATATCAATAAAATAGTGTAATTTTGTATGAAAATAAAGATGCAAAATACCCATAAAATAAAGCATATTTTTTTTAAAATACATATACAAGAATACACATAGAATAATTAAATTTGTATTAAAATTAATATACAAAATGAACGAACAATAAGGGAAATTTGTATTGAAAAAATATACAAAATGCCAATAAAACAATGTATATTTGTTTAAAAATATATATACTAATACACATCAAATAACGTATATTTCTATAGAAATATATATAAAAATACACATGAAATGACGTAAATACGTATAAAAATATATATACACAATACACATTAAATAATGTAAATTCGCATCAAAATAAATAAACAAAATATCAATAAAAGAATGTGTATTTGTATGAAAATAGATATACAAAATTTACATAAAATATTGTAAATTTGTATAAAACTCTTAAAAAAATACACAAAAATAATTTAAATTTGTATAAAAATATATATACAAAATACACATAAAACTAGTTAAATTTCTATTGAAATACATATACAAAATACACATAAAATAATGTAAATTTGAATGAAAATATATAAACAAATACACTTAAAATAACGTAAATTTGTATGAAATATATATAGAAAATACACATTAAATAATGTAAATATGTATAAAAAAATATATACAAAACACAAATAGAATAATGTAAAATAGTATCAAAATAAATACACAGAATATTAATAAAATAATGTAAATTTGTATGAAAATAAAGATGCAAAATACCCATAAAACAACGCATTTTTTTATGAAAATATATATACCAAAATACACATAAAATATTTAAATTTGTATTACAATAAATATACAAAATGCACATACAATAAGGTAAATTTGTATTGAAATTGATATGCAAAATACACATAAAACAATGTAAATTTGTTTCAAAATATATATACGAATACACATAAAATAACGTAGATTTCTATAAAAATATATACAAAATACATAAAAAGAAGTGAATACGTATAAGAAAATGTATACAAAATACACATAAAATAATGTAAATTCGTATCAAAATAAGTAAACTAAATGCCAATAAAAGAATGTTTACTTGTATAAATATAAATATACAAAATACACATAAAATAACGTAAAATTGTATAAAACTATATACAAAAATAAACAAAAATAAATAAATTTGTATGAAAATAGATATTCAAAAGACACATAAAATAAGCGAAATTTGAATTGAAATAAATATAGAAAATACATAAAATAATGTAAATTTGTATCAAAATATATATTCAAATACACATATATTAAAATTAATATACAAAATGCGTATATAATAAGGTAAATTTGTATTCAAAAAATATGCAACATACACGTTTACTCAAACAAATTTATATTATTTTATTGGTATTTTGTTTATTTATTTTGATACGAATTACATGATTATATGAGTATTTTGTACATATTTTTTTATACGTATTTACATTATTTAATGTGTATTTTGTTTATATATTTTCATACAAATTTACGTTATTATATGAGTATTTGTATAAATATTTTGATACAAATTTACTTTATTTCATGTATTTTGTATATATATTTCAATTCAAATTTAGCTTATTTTGTGTGTATTTTGTATATATTTTCATACAAATTTAATTACTTCTGTCATTTTTGTATATAGTTTTATATAAATTTACGTTATTTTATGTGTATTTTGTATATTTATATTTATACAAATACACATTCTTTTATTGGTATTTTGTTTATTTATTTTGATACGAATTTACATAATTTTATGTGTATTTTGTATACATTTTTTTATACGTATTTACTTAATCTTATGTGTATTTTGTAAATATATTTTTATAGAAATCTACGTTATTATATGTGTATTCGTATATATATTTTGAAACAAATTTACATTGTTTTATATGTATGAAAATTAAGATTCAAAATACCCATGTCATGTGTTTTCGTATATATATTTTGAAACAAATTTACATTTTTTATATGTATTTTGCATATCTTTTTTTGTGTATTCTGTATTTATTTTTGTTATACATAGAATAATGTAAAATCGTATCAAAATAAGTACACAGAATATCAATAAAATAATTTAAATTTGTATGAAAACAAAGATACAAAATACCCATAAGATAAGCATTTTTTTTTTAAATACATATACAAAAATACACATAGAATAATTAAATTTGTATTAAAATTAATATACAAAATGCACACATACAATAAGGTAAATTTGTATTGAAAAAAAATGCAAAATACAAATAAAACATTGTAAATTTTATATTTATACACAAATTACATATTTTTATAAAAATACATATACAAAAATACACATAGATTAATCAAATTTGTATTAAAATTAATATACAAAATGCACATACATAATATATATGTAAATACGTATAAAAATATATATACAAAATACACATTAAATAATTTAAATTCTCGTCAAAATAAATAAACAAAAGATCAATAAAAGAATGTGTATTTATATATATATATATATATATATATATATATATATATATATATATATATATATATATATATATATATATATATATATATATATATATATATATATATATATATATATATATATATATATATATATATATATATATATATATATATATATATATATATATATATATATATATATATATATATATATATATATATATATATATATATATATATATATATATATATATATATATATATATATATATAAAATACATATTAAGTAATGTAAATTCGTGTCAAAATAAATAAACAAAATATCATGAAAACAATATGTATTTGTATGAAAATAAATAATAGATAATAAATTTGTATGAAATATATATGCAAGATATACATTAAATAATGTAAATATGTATAAAAAAATATATATACAAAAAACAAATAGAATAATGTAAGATCGTATCAAAATAAATACACCGAATATTAATTAAATAATGTAAATTTGTATTAAAATAAAGATGCAAAATTCCCATCAATAGCGCATTTCTTATAAAAATATATATACCAAAATACACATAAAATATTTAAATTTGTATTGAAATAAATATACAAAATGCACATACAATAAGGTAAACTTCTATTGAAAGAGAAATGCAAAATACTTATAAAACAAAATTAAATTAGATACAAAAAATATGTAGGAATAGACATAAAATAACTAAGATTTCTATAAAATATACATACAAAATACACATAAAATTAGGTAAATACGTATAAAAATGTAAACAAATACACATAAAATAATATAAATTCAAGCAAAATAAATAAACAAAATACCAATAAAAGAATGTGTATTTGTATAAATATAAATGTAAAATACACATACAAAATAAACATAAAAAACAGTAAATTTGTAATGAAATATATGTACAAATACACATAAAATACTGTAAATTTATATGAAAATATATATACAAATACACATAAAATACCATGAGTTTGTATAAAAATATATATTCAAAATAAATATTAAATAATGTAAATGCGTATAAAAATATATATACAAAGTACATTTTTTATTTTTTTATTTTTTTGTACATTGCAGCCTATTGCGCCGGTAGGCTTCTTCCGGTGGATCCTGATGGTCGGCCCAAGGCTTCTTCCCGGTAGGTCCTGATGGTCGGCCCAGCCCGTTCTGGCGCAGGCGAGTGTTTATAGTGGCGCCATCTTGCATTGGCTCATGCTGCCCTCCCGGAGCTCATCTTTAATCCTAGAATATAGAGTCCGGGTTGATAGGTGGTCTTCTGGACAGCATGTGGGTAGTTTTAAGCCACTCGGCGGCGGCTGAAAAATCCCAGCCTGGTGGCACCGGGCGGGGATTGAACTCGCGTCCTCCTGAACGCGGTGCTGTTACTCTGTCGATTCAGCCACCGCCTCCCCATATTATTACATATAAAATAATGTAAACTCGTATCAATATAAATCAACAAAATACCAATAAAATAATATATATTTGAATGAAAATAGATTTACAAAATACACATAACATAACTAAAATTTCTATTGAAATATATACAAAAATACATAAAAATAGTTTGAGTTTGTATGAAAAATGATATTCAAAATACACATAAAACTAGGTAAATTTCTTTTGAAATATATATACAAAATACCCATAAAATATTGTAAATTTGTGTCAGAATATATAAACAAATAAACATAAAATAACGTAAATTTGTTTGGAAAATATATACAAAATACACATAGAATAATGTCAAATCGTATCAAAATGAATGAGCAGAATATCAATAAAATAACGTAAATTTGTATGAAAATAAAGATGCAAAATACTCATAAAATAAAGCATATTTTTATAAAAATACATATACAAAAATACACATAGAATAATTAAATTTGTATTAAAATTAATATACAAAATGCATATACAATAAGGTAAATTTGTATTGAAAAAATATGCAAAATACACATAAAAGTGTAAATTTGTTTAAAAATCTATATACGAATGCACATAATATAACGTAGATTTCTATAGAAATATATATACAAAATACACATGAAATGATGTAAATACGTAAAAAATATATATGCAAAATACACATTAAATAATTTAAATTCTCGTCAAAATAAATAAACAAAATATCAATAAAAGAATGTGTATTTGTATGATAATAGATATACAAAATACTCATTAAATAACCTAAGTTTTTATAAAACTATATAAAAAAATACACAAACATAATTTAAATTTGTATGAAACTAAAGATACAAAATACACATAAAATAATTTTGTATCTCTCTTTTATACAACTGTACGTTATTTTATGTGAATTTGTTTTCATTTCATACAAATTTACATTATTTTATGTGTATTTTGTACATGTATTTAGATACAAATTTAATTAATTACATATTTTTATAAAAATACATATACAAAAATACACATAGATTAATCAAATTTGTATTAAAATTAATATACAAAATGCACATACAATAAGGTAAATTTGTATTGAAAAAATATGCAAAATTCACATAAAACAATGAAAATTTGTTTCAAAATATATATTCGAATACACATAAAATAACGCAGATTTCTATAGAAATATATATACAAAATACACTTGAAATAATGTAAATACGTATAAAAATATATATTCAAAATACACATTAAATAATGTTAATTCGTGTCAAAATAAATAAACAAAATATCATGAAAAGAATGTGTATTTTTATGAAAATAGATATACAAAATACACATAAAATAACCTAAATTTGTATAAAACTATATACAAAAATACACAAAAATAATTTAACCTTGTATGAAAATAAATATACAAAAAACATATAAAAATAGGTAAATTTGTATTGAAATACATATACAAAATACACATAAAATAATGTAAATTTGAATGAAAATATATAAACATATAGACTTAAAATAACGTAAATTTGTATCAAATATATATACAAAAAAAACATTAAATAATGTAAATATGTATAAAAAATATATATACAAAACACTAATAAAATAATGTAAAATCGTATCAAAATAAATACAGAAAATATTAATAAAATAATGTAAATTTGTATGAAAATTAAGATGCAAAATACCCATAAAATAACGCATTTTTTATAAAAATATATATACGAAAAAACATAAAATATTTGATTTTGTATTAAAATAAATAGATATACAAAATACACATAAAATAAGCTAAATTTGAATTGAAATATATATACAAAATACATAAAATAATGTAAATTTGTATCAAAATACCTATACAAATACATATAATAACGTAAATTTGTATAAAAATATATAAACAAAATACACATTAAATAATGTAAATACGTATAAAAAAAGGTAAAAAATACACAAATAATCATGTAATTCGTATAAAAATAAATAGACAAAATACCAATAAAATAATGTAAATTTCTATGAGAAAACATATACAAAATACACATAAATAACGCAAATATCAATAAAAATATATATAATATAATATATTTTTATACATATTTAAAATATTTAATGTATATTTTGTATATATATATTTTATCCAAATTTACGTGATTTTATATGTATTTGTTTATATATTTTCATACAAATTTACATTATTTTATGTGAGTTTTGTATATGTATTTCAATACAAATTTGCCTAACTTTATGTGTATTTTGCATATCTATTTTCAAACAAATTTAAATTATTTTTGTGTATTTTTGTATATATTTTTATACAAATTTTAGTTATTTTATTTGTTTTTTGTATATATATTTTCCTACAAATATACATTCTTTTATTGGAATTTTGTGTATTTAATTTTTTACGAATTTGCATTATTTTATGTGTATTTTGTATATATATTTTTCTACGTATTTAAACTATTTTATTTGAATTTTATATATACATTTTCATAAAAATTTACGTTATTTTATTGTGTGTATTCTTATATATTTTGAAAAATTTTGTACAAATTCATGTTATTTTATGTGTATTTGTATATATATTTTCATACAAATTTATATTATTTTATGTGTTTTCTTACATATATTTTATTACAAATTTATCTTATTTTATGTTTATTTTGTATATTTATTTAATTCAATTTTAAATTATTTAATGTGTATATTTGTATTTAGGTTATTTTATGTGTGTTTTCTATATATATTTTCATCCAAAATTACATTATTTTATTGTTATTTTCTTAATTTAACTCGATACGAATTTAGATTATTTCATAGGTATTTTGTATACATATTTTTATACTCATTTACATTATCTAATGTGTGTTTTGTATATATTTTTTTATGCAAACTAATTTCATGTGCATTTTTGTACATATATTTTTATTGAAACTTAAAACGTTATTTTATGTGTATTTTGTATATGTTTTCTCATACAAATTTACATTATTTAATTAGTTTTTGTTTATTTATTTTGATACGAATGACTTGATTATTGGTGTATTCTGTAAATATTTTTTTATACGTATTTACATTACTTAATG
This sequence comes from Eriocheir sinensis, assembly GCF_024679095.1. Lineage (NCBI taxonomy): Eukaryota > Metazoa > Arthropoda > Malacostraca > Decapoda > Varunidae > Eriocheir > Eriocheir sinensis. The sequence continues at coordinate 73,570 of NW_026111587.1, read as the reverse complement.
TGTATTTTGTTTATATATTTTTTTTTACAAATTTACGTTATTATATGTGTATTTGTTAAAAATATTTTGAAACGAATTTACTTTATTTTATGTATTTTGTATATATATTTCAATTCAAATTTAGCTTATTTTGTGTGTATTTTGTATATCTATTTTCATGCAAATTTAATTACTTCTGTGTATTTTTGTATATAGTTTTATACAAATTTACGTTATTTTATGTGCATTTTGTATATTTATATTTATACAAATACACATTCTCTTATTGGTATTTTGTTTATTTATATTTATACAATTTACATTATTTTATGTATCTTGTATACATTTTGATTCGTATTTACTTAATTTTATTTGTATTTTGTATATATGTATTAATATATATATATATATATATATATATATATATATATATATATATATATATATATATATATAAATATATATATATATATATATATATATATATATATATATATATATATATGGTTATTCGTATATATATTTTGAAACAAATTTACATTGTTTTATATGTTTTTTGCATATCTATTTCAATACAAATTTACCTTATTGTATGTGCATTTTGTATATTTATTTTAATACAAATTCAAATATTTTATGTGTATTTTGGTATATATAATTTTATAAAAAATGCGTTATTTTATAGGTATTTTGCATCTTTTGTTTTCATACAAATGTACATTATTTTATTAATATTCTGTGTATATATTTTGATACGATTTTATATTATACTATTTGTGTTTTGTATATATTTTTTTATACATATTTTCATTATTTAATGTGTATTTTTTATATATGTTTTATACAAATAAACGTCATTTTAAGTGTATTTGTTTATATAATTTCATTCAAATTTACATTATTTTAAGTGTATTTTGTATATGTATTTCAATACAAATTTACCTAATTTTATGTGTATTTTGTATATTTATTTTCATACAAATTTAAATTATTTATGTGTTTTTTTGTATATACATATAGAGTAAATTTCTATGAAAATATATATTCAAAATACATATAAAATTATGTAAATAAGTATAAAAATATAAATATCAAATACACCTAAAAAAAATGAAAATTCGTATCAAAATAAATAAACAAAATTCCGATAAAAGAACGTATATTTGTATATATACAAAATACACATAAAATTACGAAAATTTGAATAAAAATATATACAAAAAAAATCAATTTGTATGAAAATAGATATACAAAATACACATATAATTAGTTAAATTTGTATTTAAATACATGTACAAAATACACATAAAATAATGTAAATTTGTATGAAATGAAAACAAATTCACATAAAATAACGTACATTTGTATAAAATATATATATAAAAAAATACATAGAATAATGTAAAATCGTATCAATATAAATACACAGAATATCAATAAAATAGTGTAATTTTGTATGAAAATAAAGATGCAAAATACCCATAAAATAAAGCATATTTTTTTTAAAATACATATACAAGAATACACATAGAATAATTAAATTTGTATTAAAATTAATATACAAAATGAACGAACAATAAGGGAAATTTGTATTGAAAAAATATACAAAATGCCCATAAAACAATGTATATTTGTTTCAAAATATATATACGAATACACATCAAATAACGTATATTTCTATAGAAATATATATAAAAAATACACATGAAATGACGTAAATACGTATAAAAATATATATACACAATACACATTAAATAATGTAAATTCGCATCAAAATAAATAAACAAAATATCAATAAAAGAATGTGTATTTGTATGAAAATAGATATACAAAATTTACATAAAATATTGTAAATTTGTATAAAACTCTTAAAAAAATACACAAAAATAATTTAAATTTGTATAAAAATATATATACAAAATACACATAAAACTAGTTAAATTTCTATTGAAATACATATACAAAATACACATAAAATAATGTAAATTTGAATGAAAATATATAAACAAATACACTTAAAATAACGTAAATTTGTATGAAATATATATAGAAAATACACATTAAATAATGTAAATATGTATAAAAAATATATACAAAACACAAATAGAATAATGTAAAATAGTATCAAAATAAATACACAGAATATTAATAAAATAATGTAAATTTGTATGAAAATAAAGATGCAAAATACCCATAAAACAACGCATTTTTTATGAAAATATATATACCAAAATACACATAAAATATTTAAATTTGTATTACAATAAATATACAAAATGCACATACAATAAGGTAAATTTGTATTGAAATTGATATGCAAAATACACATAAAACAATGTAAATTTGTTTCAAAATATATATACGAATACACATAAAATAACGTAGATTTCTATAAAAATATATATACAAAATACACATAAAAAGAAGTGAATACGTATAAGAAAATGTATACAAAATACACATAAAATAATGTAAATTCGTATCAAAATAAGTAAACTAAATGCCAATAAAAGAATGTTTACTTGTATAAATATAAATATACAAAATACACATAAAATAACGTAAAATTGTATAAAACTATATACAAAAATAAACAAAAATAAATAAATTTGTATGAAAATAGATATTCAAAAGACACATAAAATAAGCGAAATTTGAATTGAAATAAATATAGAAAATACATAAAATAATGTAAATTTGTATCAAAATATATATTCAAATACACATATATTAAAATTAATATACAAAATGCGTATATAATAAGGTAAATTTGTATTGAAAAAATATGCAACATACACGTTTACTCATACAAATTTATATTATTTTATTGGTATTTTGTTTATTTATTTTGATACGAATTACATGATTATATGAGTATTTTGTACATATTTTTTTATACGTATTTACATTATTTAATGTGTATTTTGTTTATATATTTTCATACAAATTTACGTTATTATATGAGTATTTGTATAAATATTTTGATACAAATTTACTTTATTTCATGTATTTTGTATATATATTTCAATTCAAATTTAGCTTATTTTGTGTGTATTTTGTATATATTTTCATACAAATTTAATTACTTCTGTGTATTTTTGTATATAGTTTTATATAAATTTACGTTATTTTATGTGTATTTTGTATATTTATATTTATACAAATACACATTCTTTTATTGGTATTTTGTTTATTTATTTTGATACGAATTTGCATAATTTTATGTGTATTTTGTATACATTTTTTTATACGTATTTACTTAATCTTATGTGTATTTTGTAAATATATTTTTATAGAAATCTACGTTATTATATGTGTATTCGTATATATATTTTGAAACAAATTTACATTGTTTTATATGTATGAAAATTAAGATTCAAAATACCCATGTCATGTGTTTTCGTATATATATTTTGAAACAAATTTACATTTTTTATATGTATTTTGCATATCTATTTTTGTGTATTCTGTATTTATTTTTGTTATACATAGAATAATGTAAAATCGTATCAAAATAAGTACACAGAATATCAATAAAATAATTTAAATTTGTATGAAAACAAAGATACAAAATACCCATAAGATAAGCCTTTTTTTTTTTTAAATACATATACAAAAATACACATAGAATAATTAAATTTGTATTAAAATTAATATACAAAATGCACACATACAATAAGGTAAATTTGTATTGAAAAAAAATGCAAAATACAAATAAAACATTGTAAATTTTATATTTATACACAAATTACATATTTTTATAAAAATACATATACAAAAATACACATAGATTAATCAAATTTGTATTAAAATTAATATACAAAATGCACATACATAATATATATGTAAATACGTATAAAAATATATATACAAAATACACATTAAATAATTTAAATTCTCGTCAAAATAAATAAACAAAATATCAATAAAGAATGTGTATTTATATATATATATATATATATATATATATATATATATATATATATATATATATATATATATATATATATATATATATATATATATATATATATATATATATATATATATATATATATATATATATATATATATATATATATATATATATATATATATATATATATATATATAAATGTAACTTCGTGTCAAAATAAATAAACAAAATATCATGAAAACAATATGTATTTGTATGAAAATAAATAATAGATAATAAATTTGTATGAAATATATATGCAAGATATACATTAAATAATGTAAATATGTATAAAAAAATATATATACAAAAAACAAATAGAATAATGTAAGATCGTATCAAAATAAATACACCGAATATTAATAAAATAATGTAAATTTGTATTAAAATAAAGATGCAAAATTCCCATCAAATAGCGCATTTCTTATAAAAATATATATACCAAAATACACATAAAATATTTAAATTTGTATTGAAATAAATATACAAAATGCACATACAATAAGGTAAACTTCTATTGAAAGAGATATGCAAAAATACTTATAAAACAAAGTAAATTTGTTTCAAAATATATATACGAATACACATAAAATAACGTAGATTTCTATAAAAATATACATACAAAATACACATAAAATTAGGTAAATACGTATAAAAAATGTAAACAAAATACACATAAAATAATATAAATTCGAAGCAAAATAAATAAACAAAATACCAATAAAAGAATGTGTATTTGTATAAATATAAATGTACAAAATACACATACAAAATAAACATAAAAAACGGTAAATTTGTAATGAAATATATGTACAAAATACACATAAAATACTGTAAATTTATATGAAAATATATATACAAATACACATAAAATACCATGAGTTTGCATAAAATTATATATTCAAAATAAATATTAAATAATGTAAATGCGTATAAAAATATATAAAAAAGTACATTTTTTTTTTTTTTTTTTTTTTTACGTCGCGGCCTATAGCGCCGGCAGGCTTCTTCCCGGTGGGGCCTGATGGTCGGCCCAAGGCTTCTTCCCGGTAGGTCCTGATGGTCGGCCCAGCCCGTTCTGGCGCAGGCGAGTGTTTATAGTGGCGCCATCTTGCATTGGCTCATGCTGCCCTCCCGGAGCTCATCTTTAATCCTAGAATATAGAGTCCGGGTTGATAGGTGGTCTTCTGGACAGCATGTGGGTAGTTTTAAGCCACTCGGCGGCGGCTGAAAAATCCCAGCCTGGTGGCACCGGGCGGGGATTGAACTCGCGTCCTCCTGAACGCGGTGCTGTTACTCTGTCGATTCAGCCACCGCCTCCCCATATTATTACATATAAAATAATGTAAACTCGTATCAATATAAATCAACAAAATACCAATAAAATAATATATATTTGAATGAAAATAGATTTACAAAATACACATAACATAACTAAAATTTCTATTGAAATATATACAAAAATACATAAAAATAGTTTGAGTTTGTATGAAAAATGATATTCAAAATACACATAAAACTAGGTAAATTTCTTTTGAAATATATATACAAAATACCCATAAAATATTGTAAATTTGTGTCAGAATATATAAACAAATAAACATAAAATAACGTAAATTTGTTTGGAAAATATATACAAAATACACATAGAATAATGTCAAATCGTATCAAAATGAATGAGCAGAATATCAATAAAATAACGTAAATTTGTATGAAAATAAAGATGCAAAATACTCATAAAATAAAGCATATTTTTATAAAAATACATATACAAAAATACACATAGAATAATTAAATTTGTATTAAAATTAATATACAAAATGCATATACAATAAGGTAAATTTGTATTGAAAAAATATGCAAAATACACATAAAAGTGTAAATTTGTTTAAAAATCTATATACGAATACACATAATATAACGTAGAATTCTATAGAAATATATATACAAAATACACATGAAATGATGTAAATACGTATAAAAATATATATACAAAATACACATTAAATAATTTAAATTCTCGTCAAAATAAATAAACAAAATATCAATAAAAGAATGTGTATTTGTATGATAATAGATATACAAAATACTCATAAAATAACCTAAGTTTGTATAAAACTATATACAGAAATACACAAAAATAATTTATATTTGTATGAAAATAAATATACAAAATACACATAAAATTATTTTGTATATCTATTTTATACAAATGTACGTTATTTTATGTGAATTTGTTTTCATTTCATACAAATTTACATTATTTTATGTGTAATTTGTACATGTATTTAAATACAAATTTATTTAATTACATAGTTTTATAAAAATACATATACAAAAATACACATAGATTAATCAAATTTGTATTAAAATTAATATACAAAATGCACATACAATAAGGTAAATTTGTATTGAAAAAATATGCAAAATTCACATAAAACAATGAAAATTTGTTTCAAAATATATATTCGAATACACATAAAATAACGCAGATTTCTATAGAAATATATATACAAAATACACTTGAAATAATGTAAATACGTATAAAAATATATATTCAAAATACACATTAAATAATGCTAATTCGTGTCAAAATAAATAAACAAAATATCATGAAAAGAATGTGTATTTTTATGAAAATAGATATACAAAATACACATAAAATAACCTAAATTTGTATAAAACTATATACAAAAATACACAAAAATAATTTAACCTTGTATGAAAATAAATATACAAAAAACATATAAAAATAGGTAAATTTGTATTGAAATACATATACAAAATACACATAAAATAATGTAAATTTGAATGAAAATATATAAACATATAGACTTAAAATAACGTAAATTTGTATCAAATATATATACAAAAAAACATTAAATAATGTAAATATGTATAAAAAAATATATACAAAACACTAATAAAATAATGTAAAATCGTATCAAAATAAATACAGAAAATATTAATAAAATAATGTAAATTTGTATGAAAATTAAGATGCAAAATACCCATAAAATAACGCATTTTTTATAAGAATATATATACGAAAAAACATAAAATATTTGATTTTGTATTAAAATAAATAGATATACAAAATACACATAAAATAAGCTAAATTTGAATTGAAATATATATACAAAATACATAAAATAATGTAAATTTGTATCAAAATACCTATACAAATACACATATAATAACGTAAATTTGTATAAAAATATATAAACAAAATACACATTAAATAATGTAAATACGTATAAAAAAAAGGAAAAAATACACAAATAATCATGTAATTCGTATCAAAATAAATAGACAAAATACCAATAAAATAATGTAAATTTCTATGAGAAAACATATACAAAATACACATAAATAACGCAAATATCAATAAAAATATATATAATATAATATATTTTTATACATATTTAAAATATTTAATGTATATTTTGTATATATATATTTTATCCAAATTTACGTGATTTTATATGTATTTGTTTATATATTTTCATACAAATTTACATTATTTTATGTGAGTTTTGTATATGTATTTCAATACAAATTTGCCTAACTTTATGTGTATTTTGCATATCTATTTTCAAACAAATTTAAATTATTTTTGTGTATTTTTGTATATATTCTTATACAAATTTTAGTTATTTTATTTGTTTTTTGTATATATATTTTCCTACAAATATACATTCTTTTATTGGAATTTTGTGTATTTAATTTTTTACGAATTTACATTATTTTATGTGTATTTTGTATATATATTTTTCTACGTATTTAAACTATTTTATTTGAATTTTATATATACATTTTCATAAAAATTTACGTTATTTTATTGTGTGTATTCGTATATATTTTGAAAAATTTTGTACAAATTCATGTTATTTTATGTGTATTTGTATATATATTTTCATACAAATTTATATTATTTTATGTGTTTTCTTACATATATTTTATTACAAATTTATCTTATTTTATGTTTATTTTGTATATTTATTTAATTCAATTTTAAATTATTTAATGTGTATATTTGTATTTAGGTTATTTTATGTGTGTTTTCTACATATATTTTCATCCAAAATTACATTATTTTATTGTTATTTTCTTAATTTAACTCGATACGAATTTAGATTATTTCATAGGTATTTTGTATACATATTTTTATACTCATTTACATTATCTAATGTGTGTTTTGTATATATTTTTTTATGCAAACTAATTTCATGTGCATTTTTGTACATATATTTTATTGAAACTTAAAACGTTATTTTATGTATTTTGTATATGTTTTCTCATACAAATTTACATTATTTAATTAGTTTTTGTTTATTTATTTTGATACGAATGACTTGATTATTGGTGTATTCTGTAAATATTTTTTTATACGTATTTACATTACTTAATGTGTATTTTGTTTATATATTTTTTTTACAAATTTACGTTATTATATGTGTATTTGTTAAAAATATTTTGAAACGAATTGACTTTATTTTATGTATTTTGTATATATATTTCAATTCAAATTTAGCTTATTTTGTGTGTATTTTGTATATCTATTTTCATGCAAATTTAATTACTTCTGTGTATTTTTGTATATAGTTTTATACAAATTTACGTTATTTTATGTGCATTTTGTATATTTATATTTATACAAATACACATTCTCTTATTGGTATTTTGTTTATTTATATTTATACGAATTTACATTATTTTATGTGTATTTTGTATACATTTTTGATTCGTATTTACTTAATTTTATTTGTATTTTGTATATATATATATATATATATATATATATATATATATATATATATATATATATATATATATATATATATATATATATATATATATATATATATATATATATATATATATATATATATATTTATATAAATCTACGTTATTTTATATGTATTCGCCTATATATTTTGAAACAAATTTACATTGTTTTATATGTTTTTTGCATATCTATTTCAATACAAATTTACCTTATTTTATGTGCATTTTGTATATTTATTTTAATACAAATTCAAATATTTTATGTTTTTTTTTGGTATATATAATTTTATAAAAAAATGCGTTATTTTATAGGTATTTTGCATCTTAGTTTTCATACAAATGTACATTATTTTATTAATATTCTGTGTATATATTTTGATACGATTTTATATTATACTATTTGTGTTTTGTATATATTTTTTTATACATATTTTCATTATTTAATGTGTATTTTTTATATATATTTTATACAAATAAACGTCATTTTAAGTGTATTTGTTTATATAATTTCATTCAAATTTACATTATTTTAAGTGTATTTTGTATATGTATTTCAATACAAATTTACCTAATTTTATGTGTATTTTGTATATTTATTTTCATACAAATTTAAATTATTTATGTGTTTTTTTGTATATACATATAGAGTAAATTTCTATGAAAATATATATTCAAAATACATATAAAATTATGTAAATAAGTATAAAAATATAAATATCAAATACACCTAAAAAAATGAAAATTCGTATCAAAATAAATAAACAAAATTCCGATAAAAGAACGTATATTTGTATATATACAAAATACACATAAAATTACGAAAATTTGAATAAAAATATATACAAAAAAAATCAATTTGTATGAAAATAGATATACAAAATACACATATAATTAGTTAAATTTGTATTTAAATACATGTACAAAATACACATAAAATAATGTAAATTTGTATGAAATGAAAACAAATTCACATAAAATAACGTACATTTGTATAAAATATATATATATAAAAAAATACATAGAATAATGTAAAATCGTATCAAAATAAATACACAGAATATCAATAAAATAGTGTAATTTTGTATGAAAATAAAGATGCAAAATACCCATAAAATAAAGCATATTTTTTTTAAAATACATATACAAGAATACACATAGAATAATTAAATTTGTATTAAAATTAATATACAAAATGAACGAACAATAAGGGAAATTTGTATTGAAAAAATATACAAAATGCCCATAAAACAATGTATATTTGTTTCAAAATATATATACGAATACACATCAAATAACGTATATTTCTATAGAAATATATATAAAAAATACACATGAAATGACGTAAATACGTATAAAAATATATATACACAATACACATTAAATAATGTAAATTCGCATCAAAATAAATAAACAAAATATCAATAAAAGAATGTGTATTTGTATGAAAATAGATATACAAAATTTACATAAAATATTGTAAATTTGTATAAAACTCAAAAAAATACACAAAAATAATTTAAATTTGTATAAAAATATATATACAAAATACACATAAAACTAGTTAAATTTCTATTGAAATACATATACAAAATACACATAAAATAATGTAAATTTGAATGAAAATATATAAACAAATACACTTAAAATAACGTAAATTTGTATGAAATATATATAGAAAATACACATTAAATAATGTAAATATGTATAAAAAAATATATACAAAACACAAATAGAATAATGTAAAATAGTATCAAAATAAATACACAGAATATTAATAAAATAATGTAAATTTGTATGAAAATAAAGATGCAAAATACCCATAAAACAACGCATTTTTTTATGAAAATATATATACCAAAATACACATAAAATATTTAAATTTGTATTACAATAAATATACAAAATGCACATACAATAAGGTAAATTTGTATTGAAATTGATATGCAAAATACACATACAACAATGTAAATTTGTTTCAAAATATATATACGAATACACATAAAATAACGTAGATTTCTATAAAAATATATATACAAAATACACATAAAAAGAAGTGAATACGTATAAGAAAATGTATACAAAATACACATAAAATAATGTAAATTCGTATCAAAATAAGTAAACTAAATGCCAATAAAAGAATGTTTACTTGTATAAATATAAATATACAAAATACACATAAAATAACGTAAAATTGTATAAAACTATATACAAAAATAAACAAAAGTAATTAAATTTGTATGAAAATAGATATACAAAAGACACATAAAATAAGCTAAATTTGAATTGAAATAAATATAGAAAATACATAAAATAATGTAAATTTGTATCAAAATATATATTCAAATACACATATATTAAAATTAATATACAAAATGCGTATATAATAAGGTAAATTTGTATTGAAAAAATATGCAACATACACGTTTACTCATACAAATTTATATTATTTTATTGGTATTTTGTTTATTTATTTTGATACGAATTACATGATTTTTTATACGTATTTACATTATTTAATGTGTATTTTGTTTATATATTTTCATACAAATTTACGTTATTATATGTGTATTTGTATAAATATTTTGATACAAATTTACTTTATTTCATGTATTTTGTATATATATTTCAATTCAAATTTAGCTTATTTTATTATCTGTATTTTGTATCTATTTTCATACGAATTTAATTACTTCAGTGTATTTTTGTATATAGTTTTATATAAATTTACGTTATTTTATGTGTATTTTGTATATTTATATTTATAAATACACATTCTTTTATTGGAATTTTGTTTATTTATTTTGATACGAATTTCCATTATTTTATGTGTTTCTTGTATACATTTTTTTATACGTATTTACTTAATCTTATGTATTTTGTAAATATATTTTATTGAAATCTACGTTATTTTATGTGTATTCGTATATATATTTTGAAACAAATTTACATTGTTTTATATGTATTTTGCATATCTATTTCAATACAAATTTACCTTATTGTATGTGTTTTTTGTATATTTATTTTAATACAAATTTAATTTTTTGATGTGTATTTTGGTATATATATTTTTATAAATAAAAAAATGCGTTATTTTATGGGTATTTTGCTTCTTTATTTTCATACAAATTTACATTATTTTATTAATATTCTGTGTATTTATTTTGATACGATTTTACATTATTCTATTTGTGTTTTGTACATATTTTTTATACAAATTTACGTTATTTTAAGTGTATTTGTTTATGTATTTACATACAAATTTAAATTATTTTTTGTATTATTTGTATGTATTTCAATACAAATTTACCTAATTTTATGTGTATTTTGTATATTTATTTTCATACAAATTTAAAATATTTTTGTTTATTTTTGTATATAGTTTGATACAAATTTAGGTTATTTTATGTGTATTTTGTATATCTATTTTCATACAAATACACATTCTTTTATTGATATTTTGTTTATTTATTTTGACGCGAATTTTATGTGAATTTGTTTTCATTTCATACAAATTTACATTATTTTATGTATTTTGTACATGTATTTAAATACAAATTTAACTAATTATATAGTATTTTGTATATCTATTTTCATACAAATTGAAATTTATTTTTTGTTTTTTGTATATATTTTATTCAAATTTTCATAATCTTATAAAATATATATACCAAAATACACATAAAATATTTAAATTTGCATTGAAATAAATATACAAAATGCACATACAATAAAATAAATTTGTATTGAAAGATATGCAAAATACATATAAAACAATGTAAATTTGTTTCAAAATATATATACGAATACAAATAAAAAAACGTAGATTTCTATAAAAATATATATACAAAATACATATAAAATTAAGTAAATACGTATAAAAAAATGTATACAAAATACACATAAAATAATGTAAATTCGAATTATAATAAATAAACAAAATACCAATAAAAGAATGTGTATTTGGATAAATATAACTATACAAAATACACATTCAAAATAAACATAAAATAAGGTAGATTTGTAAAAAAAATATATGTACAAAATACACATAAAATAATGTAAATTTATATAAAAATATATATACAAATACACATAAAATACCATGAATTTCTATAAAAATATATATTCAAAATAAATATTAAATAATGTAAAAGCGTAAAAAATATATATACAAAGTACATATAAAATAATGTAAATTCGTATCAATATAAATCAACAAAACACCAATAAAATAATAAATTTGAATATATTTGAATGAAAATAAATTTACAAAACACACATAACATAACTAAAATTTGTATTAAAATATATACAAAAATACATAGAAATAATTTGAGTTTGTATGAAAATAGATATACAAAATACACATAAAACTAGGTAAATTTCTTTTGAAATGTATATACAAAATACCCATAAAATATTGTAAATTTGTGTCAAAATATATAAACAAATACACATAAAATAACGTAAATTTGTATGAAAAATATATACAAAATACACATAGAATAATGTCAATTCGTATCAAAATGAATGAGCAGAATATCAATAAAATAATGTAAATTTGTATGAAAATAAAGATGCAAAATACCCAAAAAATAAAGCATATGTTTATAAAAATACAGATACAAAAATACACATCGAATAATTAAATTTGTATTAAAATTAATATACAAAATGCGTATATAATGAGGTAAATTTGTATTGAAAAAATATGCAACATACACGTTTACTCATACAAATTTATATTATTTTATTGGTATTTTGTTTATTTATTTTGATGCGAATTACATGATTATATGTGTATTTTGTAGATATTTTTTTATACGTATTTACATTATTTAATGTGTATTTTGTTTATATATTTTCATACAAATTTACGTTATTATATGTGTATTTGTATAAATATTTTGATACAAATTTACTTTATTTCATGTATTTTGGATATATATTTCAATTCAAATTTAGCTTATTTTGTGTGTATTTTGTATATATTTTCATACAAATTTAATTACTTCTGAGTATTTTTGTATATAGTTTTATATAAATTTACGTTATTTAAAGTGTATTTTGTATATTTATATTTATACAAATACACATTCTTTTATTGGTATTTTGTTTATTTATTTTGATACGAATTTACATTATTTTATGTGTTTTTTGTATACATTTTTTTATACGTATTTACTTCATTTTATGTGTATTTTGAATATATATTTTTATAGAAATCTACGTTATTTTATGTGTATTCGTATATATATTTTGAAACAAGTTTACATTGTTTTATATGTATTTTGCATATCTATTTCAATACAAATTTACCTTATTGTATGTGTTTTTTGTATATTTATTTTAATACAAATTTAATTTTTTGATGTGTATTTTGGTATATATATTTTTATAAATAAAAAAATGCGTTATTTTATGAGTATTTTGCTTCTTTATTTTCATACAAATTTACATTATTTTATTAATATTCTGTGTATTTATTTTGATACGATTTTACATTATTCTATTTGTGTTTTGTACATATTTTTTTATAAAAATTTACGTTCTTTTAAGTGTATTTGTTTATGTATTTTCATTCAAATTTACATTATTTTCTGTGTATTTTGTGTATGTATTTCAATACAAATTTACCTAATTTTATGTGTATTTTGTATATTTATTTTCATACAAATTTAAAAGGTTTTTGTGTATTTTTGTATATAGTTTGATTCAAATTTAGGTTATTTTATGTGTATTTTGTATATCTATTTTCATACAAATACACATTCTTTTATTGATATTTTGTTTATTTATTTTGACGCGAATTTACATTATTTAATGTGTATTTTGTATATATATTTTTATACGTATTTACATCATTTCATGTGTATTTTGTATAGTTTTAAACAAATTTATACTATTTAATGTGTATTTTGTATATATATATTTATACAAATACACATTCTTTAATTGGTATTTTATTTATTTATTTTGATACTAATTTACATTATTTTATGTGTATTTTGTATACATTTTTTATACGTATTTACTTAATTTTATGTGTATTTTGTATATATATTTTTATAGAAATCTACCTTATTTCATGTGTATTCGTATATATATTTTGAAACAAATTTACATTGTTTATATGTATTTTGCATATCTATTTTTGTGTATTCTGTATTTATTTTTGTTATACATAGAATAATGTAAAATCGTATCAAAATAGGTACACAGAATATCAATAAAATAATTTAAATTTGTATGAAAATAAAGATGCAAAATACCTATAAGATAAAGCAGATTTTTTTTTAAAAATACATATACAAAAATACACAAAGAATAATTAAATTTGAATTAGAATTAATATACAAAATGCACACATACAATAAGGTAAATTTGTATTGAAAAAAAACGCAAAATACAAATAAAACAGTGTAAATTTGTTTCAAAATATATATACGATTACACATAAAATAACGTAGATTTCTATAGAAATATATATACAAAATACACATGAAATTATGTAAATACGTATAAAAATATATATATAAAATACATATTAAGTAATGTAAATTCGTGACAAAATAAATAAACAAATTATCATGAAAAGAATGTGAATTTGTATGAAAATAAATAATAGATAATAAATTTGTATGTAATATATATGCAAGATACACATTAAATAATGTAGATATGTATAAAAAAAAATATAGACAAAAAACAAATAGAAAAATGTAAAATCGTATCAAAATAAATACACCGAATATTAATAAAATAATGTAAATTTGTATGAAAATAAAGATGCAAAATTCTCATCAAATAGCGCATTTCTTATAAAAATATATATACCAAAATACACATAAAATATTTAAATTTGTATTTAAATAAATATACAAAATGCACATACAATAAGGTAAACTTCTATTGAAAGAGATATGCAAAAATACATATAAAAAATTGTAAATTTGTTTCAAAATATATATACGAATACATTTAAAATAACGTAGATTTCTATAAAAATATATATACAAAATACACATAAAATTAAGTAAATACGTATAAAAAAAATGTTAAAAAAATACACATAAAATAATGTAAATTCGAAACAAAATAAATAAACAAAATACCAATAAAAGAATGTGTATTTGTTCTGTGTATTTTTGTATATAGTTTTATACAAATTTACGATATTTTATGTGTATTTTGTATATTTATATTTATACAAATACACATTCTTTTACTGGTATTTTGTTTATTTATTTTGATACGATTTTTATGTGTATTTTGTATACATTTTTTTATACGTATTTACTTCATTTTATGTGTATTTTGTATATATTTTTATAGAAATCAACGTTATGTTATGTGTATTCGTATATATATTTTCAAACAAATTTACATTGTTTTATATGTATTTTGCATATCTATTTCAATACAAATTTACCTTACAGTATGTGCATTTTTTATATTTATTTTAATACAAATTTTAATATTTTATGTGTATTTTGGTATATATATTTTTATAAAAAATGCGTTATTTTATGGCTATTTTGCATCTTTATTTTCATACAAATTTACATTATTTTATTAATATTCTGTGTATTTATTTTGATACGATTTTACATTATTCTATTTGTGTTTTGTATATATTTTTTTATACATATTTACATTATTTAACTAGTATTTTGTATATATATTTGATACAAATTTACGTTATTTTAAGTGTATATGTTTATATATTTTCATTCAAGTTTCCATTATTTTATGTGTATTTTGTATATGTATTTCAATACATATTTACCTAATTTTATGTGTATTTTGTATATTTATTTTCATACAAATTTAAATTATTTTTGTGTATTTTTGTATATAGTTTTATACAAACTTAGGTTATTTTAAGAGTATTTTGTATATCTATTTTCATACAAATACACATTCTTTTATTGATATTTTGTTTATTTATTTTGACGAGAATTTATATTATTTAATGTGTATTTTGTATATATATTTTTATACGTATTTACATCATTTTATGTGTATTTTGTATATATATTTCTATAGAAATCTACGTTATATTATGTGTATTCGTATATAGATTTTTAAACAAATTTACACTTTTATGTGTATTTTGCATATTTTTTCAATACAAATTTACCTTATTGTATATGCATTTTGTATATTAATTTTAATACAAATTTAATTACTCTATGTGTATTTTTGTATATGTATTTTTATAAAATATGCTTTATTTTATGGGTATTTTGCATCTTTATTTTCATACAAAATTTACGTTATTTTATTGATATTCTGCTCATTCATTTTGATACGATTTGACATTATTCTATGTGTATTTTGTATATATTTTTCATACAAATTTACGTTATTTTATGTGTATTTGTTTATATATTTTGACACAAATTTACAATATTTTATGGGTATTTTGTATATATATTTCAAAAGAAATTTACCTAGTTTTATGTGTATTTTGAATATTTATTTTCATACAAACTCAAATTATTTATATGTATTTTTGTATATATTTCAATACAAATTTTAGTTATGTTATGTGTATTTTGTAAATCTATTTTCATGCAAATATATATTATTTTATTGGTATTTTGTTGATTTATATTGATACGAATCTACATTATTTTATATGTACTTTTTATATATATTTTTATACGCATTTACATTATTTAATATTTATTTTGAATATATAATTTTATACAAATTCATGGTATTTTATGTGTATTTGTATATATATTTTCATATAAATTTACATTATTTTATGTGTATTTTGTACATATATTTCATTACAAATTTACCTTATTTTATGTTTATTTTGTATGTGTATTTTGTACATTTATATTTATACATGTTTACTCATACAAATTTATATTATTTTATTGGTATTTTGTTTATTTATTTTGATACGAATTACATGATTATATGTGTATTTTGTACACATTTTTTTTATATGTATTTACATTATTTAATGTGTATTTTGTTTATATATTTCCATACAAATTTACGTTATTATATGTGTATTTGTATATATATTTTCATACAAATTTACTTTATTTCATGTATTTTGTATATATATTTCAATTCAAATTTAGCTTATTTTGTGTGTATTTTGTATATATTTTCATACAAATTTAATTACTTCATGTATTTAATTACTTTTTGTATATAGTTTTATATAAATTTACGTTATTTTATGTGTATTTTGTATATTTATATATATACAAATACACATTCTTTTATTGGTTTTTTGTTTATTTATTTTGATAGGAATTTACATTATTTTAAGTGTATTTTGTATACATTTTTTTATAGGTATTTACTTCATTTTATGTGTATTTTGAATATATATTTTTATAGAAATCTACGTTATTTTATGTGTATTCGTATACATATTTTGAAACAAATTTACATTGCTTTATATGTATTTTGCATATCTATTTCAATACAAATTTACCTTATTGTACATATAAAACAATGTAAATTTGTTTCAAAATATATGTACGAATACACATAAAATAACGTAGATTTCTATAAAAATATATATACAAAATACACATAAAATAATGTAAACTCGAAACAAAATAAATAAACAAAATACCAATAAAAGAATGTGTATTTGTATAAATATAAATGTACAAAATACACATACAAAATAAACATAAAATAAGGTAAATTTGTAATGAAATAAATGTACAAAATACACATAAAATATTGTAAATTTATAAAAAAATATATATACAAATACACATAAAATACCATGAATTTGTATAAAATTATATATTCAAAATAAATATTAAATAATGTAAATGCGTATAAAAATATATATACAAAGTACATATAAAATAATGTAAATTCGTATCAATATAAATCAACAAAATACCAATAAAATAATATATATTTGAATGAAAATAGATTTACAAAACACACATAACCTAACTAAAATTTGTATTGAAATATATACAAAAATACATAAAAATAATTTGAGTTTGTATGAAAATAGATATTCAAAATACACATAAAACTAGGTAAATTTCTTTTGAAATATATATACAAAATACCCATAAAATATTGTAAATTTGTGTCAAAATATATAAACAAATACTCATAAAATAACGTAAATTTGTATGAAAAATATATACAAAATACACATAGAATAATGTCAAATCGTATCAAAATGAATCAGCAGAATATCAATAAAATAATGTAAATTTGTATGAAAATAAAAATGCAAAATACCCATAAAATAAAGCATATTTTTATAAAAATACATATAGAAAAATACATATAGAATAATTAAATTTGAATTAAAATTAATATACAAAATGCATATACAATAAATTTAAATTTGATTATATTAAATGAAATAAATATACAAAATAAACATAAAATAAGGTAAATTTGTCATAAAATATATGTAAGAATACACATAAAATAATATAAATTTGTATGAAAATATATATACAAATACACATAAAATAACATGAATTTGTATAAAATTTGTTTCAAAATATATAAGAATACACAATAAAATAACGTAAATTTTTATGAAAATGTATATATAAAATACACATAAAATAGTTTAAATACGTAGAAAAATATATATACAAAATACACATAAAATAATGTAAATTCGTAAAAAATTAAATACAAAAATTCAACAAAGAATGTATATTTGTAGGAAAATATATATACAAAAAACAAATAAAATAACTAAAATTTGTATAAAAATATATACAAAAATACACAAAAATAATTTGAATTTGTTTGAAAATAGATATGCAAAATACACATAAAGTTAGGCAAATTTGTATTGAAATACATATACAAAACTCAAATAAAATAATGTAAATTTGTATGAAAATATATAAACAAATACATATAAAATAACGTAAATTTGGATAAAATATATATACAAAATATACATTAAATATTTTATATATTTAAATATATTAAATATATTTTTATTGATATTTGCGTTATTTATGTGTATTTTGTATATGTTTTCTCATAGAAATTTACATTATTTTATTGGTATTTTGTCTATTTATTTTGATACGAATTACATGATTATTTGTGTATTTTGTACATTTTTTTATACGTATTTACATTATATAATGTGTATTTTGTTTATATATTTTTATACAAATTTACGTTATTATATGTGTATTTGTATAAGTATTTTGATACAAATTTACATTATTTTATGTATTTTGTATTTATATTTCAATTCAAATTTAGCTTATTTTATGTGTATTTTGTATATCTATTTATTTTAATACAAAATCAAATATTTTATGTTTTTTCGTATATATATTTTTATAAAAAATGCGTTATTTTATGTGTATTTTGCATCTTAATTTTCATACAAATTTACATTATTTTATTAATATTTTCTGTATTTATTTTGATACGATTATACATTATTTTATTTGTTTTTTGTATATATTTTTTTATACATATTTACATTATTTAATGTGTTTTTTGTATATATATTTGATACAAATTTACGTTATTTTAAGTCTATATGTTTATATATTTTCATTCAAATTTACATTATTTTATGTGTATTTTGTATATGTATTTCAATACAAATTTACCTAATTTTATATGTTTTTTGTATATTTATTTTCAAATAAGTTCAAATTATTTTTGTGTATTTTTTTATATAGTTTTATACAAATTTAGGTTATTTTATGTGTATTTTGTATATCTATTTTCATACAAATACACATTCTTTTCATGATATTTTGTTTATTTATTTTGACACGAATTAACATTATTTAATGTGTATTTTGTATATATATTTTATACGTATTTACATTATTTCAAGTGTATTTTGTATATATATTTCTATAGAAATCTGCGTTATTTTATGTGTATTCGTATATATATTTTGAAACAAATTTACATTATTTTATGTGTATTTTGCATATTTTTCAATACAAATTTACCTTATTGTATGTGCATTTTGTATATTAATTTTAATACAAATTTGATTAATCTATGTGTATTTTTGTATATGTATTTTTATAAAAATATGCTTTATTTTATGGGTATTTTGCATCTTTATTTTCATACAAATTTACATTATTTTATTGATATTCTGTGTATTTATTTTGATATGATTTTACATTATTCTATGTGTATTTTGTATATATATTTTATATAAAATGTATTTGTTTTCATTTCATACAAATCTACATTATTTTATGTGTTTTTTGTACATGTATTTAAATACAAATTTAACTAGTTATATGTGTATTTTGTATATCTATTTTGTATGTATATTTTCATAGAAATTTACTCTATTTTATGAGTATTCGTATACATATTTTGATACAAATTTACATTATTGATGTGTATTTTGCATATCTATTTCAATACAAATTTACTTTATTGTACGTGCATTTTGTATATTTATTTTAATAAAAATTTAACTATTTTATATGTATTTTTGTATATATATTTTTATGCATATATGCGTTATTATATGGATATTTTGCATCTTTATTTTCATACAAATTTACATTATTTTATTGATATTCTCTTTATTTATTTTGATACGATTTAACATTATTCTATGTGTATTTTGTATATTTTTTTTTATACATATTTACATTATTTAATGTTCATTTTGTATATATATTTTATCCAAATTTACATTATTTTATGTGTATTTGTTTATATATTTGATACAAATTTACACTATTTTATGTGTTTTTTGTATATATTTTTCTACGTATTTAAATTATTTTATCTGTATTTTGTATATACATTTTCATGAAAAAATTACGTTATTTTATTGTGTGTATAAGTATATATTTTGATACAAATTTTATACAAATTCATGTTATTCATGTTAATTTATATTATTTTATGTGTATTTTTTCATATATTTCATTACAAATTTACCTTATTTTATGTTTATTTTGTATATTTATTTCATTCAATTTTAAACTATTTTATGTGTATATTTGTATTTGTATTTAGGTTATTTTATGTGTATTTTGTATATATATTTTCATCCAAAATTACATTATTTTATTGTTATTTTTTTAATTTAACTCGATACGAATTTAGATTATTTCATAGGTATTTTGTATACATATTTTTATACTCATTTACATTATCTAAAGTGTGTTTTGTATATATATTTTTATGAAAATTTATTTTATGTTCAATTTTGTACATATATTTTTATAGAAATTTGCGTTATTTTATGTATATAGTTTTATATAAATTTACGTTATTTTATGTGCATTTTGTATATTTATATTTATACAAATACACATTCTTTTATTGGTATATTGTTTATTTACATTTATACGAATTTACATTATTTTATGTGTATTTTGTATACATTTTTTTATACGTATTTTCTTAAAATTATGTGTATTTTGTATATGTATTTTTATAGAAATCTACGTTATTTTATGTGTATTCGTATATATATTTTGAAACAAATTTACATTATTTTATATGTATTTTGCACATTTATTTCAATACAAATTTACCTTATTGTATGTGCATTTTGTATATTTATTTTAATACAAATTCAAATATTTTATTTGTATTTTGGTATCAATATTTTTATAAAAAATGCGTTATTTTATAGGTATTTTGCATCTTAATTTTCATATAAATTTACATTATTTTATTAATATTCTGTGTATATATTTTGATACGATTTTACATTATTCTATTTGTGTTTTGTATATATTTTTTTATACATATATACATTATTTAATGTGTATTTTGATTATATATTTCATACAAATTTACGTTATTATATGTGTATTTGTTTATATATTTTCTTTCAAATTTACATTATTTTATATGTATTTTGTAAATGTATTTCAATAGAAATTAACCTAATTTTATGAGTATTTTGTATATTTCTTTTCATACAAATTTAAATTATTTTTGTGTATTTTTGTATATAGTTTTATACAAATTTAGGTTATTTTATGTACGCATTTACATTATTTAAAGTGTGTTTTGTATATATATTTTTATCCAAAGTTACTTTATTTTACGTTCATTTTTGGACATATATTTTTATGGAATTAGCGTTATTTTATATGTATTTGTATATGTTTTCTCATACAAATTTACATTATTTTATTGATATTTTGTTTATTTAGTTTGATACGAATTACATGATTATATGTGTATTTTGTACATATTTTTTATACGTATTTACATTACTTAATGTGTATTTTGTTTATATATTTTTAAACAAATTTACGTTATTTTATGCGCATCTGTTAAAATATTTTGATACAAATTTACATTATTTTATGTATTTTGTATATATATTTTAATACAAATTTAGTTTATTTTATGTATATTTTGTATATCTATTTTCATTCGTATCAAAATAAATAAACAAAATAACAATAAAATAATGTTAATTTGTATGAGAAAACATATACAAATACACATAAAATAACGCAAATTTCTAAAAAAAATATATGTACAAAAATGCACATAAAATAAAGTAAATTTGCATAAAAATATATATACAAAACACACATTAAATATTGTAAATGCGTACATAAATTAACCTAAATTTGTATAAAACTATATACAAAAATACACAAAAATATTTAAAATTTGTATGAAAATAAATATACTAAATACACATAAAATTAGGTAAATTTGCATTAAAATACATATACAAAATACACATAAAATAATGTAAATTTGAATAAAAATATAAAAAAAATACACTTTAAATAACGTAGATTTGTATGAAATATATATACAAAATACACATTAAATAATGTAAATGTGTATAAAAAATATATACAAAAAAGAAATAGAATAATGTTAAATCCTATCAATATAAATACACAGAATATCAATAAAATAATGTAAGTTTGTATGAAAAGAAACATGCAAAACTCCCATAAAATAGCGCATTTTTTATAAAAATATATATACCAAAATACACATAAAATATTTAAATTTGTATTGAAATAAATATACAAAATGCATATACAGTAAGGTAAATATGTATTGAAACAGATATTCAAAAATACATATAAAACAAAGTAAATTTGTTTCAAAATATATATACGAATACACATAAAATAACGTAGATTTCTATAGAAATATATATACAAAATACACATGAAATTATGTAAATACGTATAAAAATATATATACAAAATACATATCTAGGTATTAAATTCGTATGAAAATAGATATACAAAATACTAATAAAAGAATGTGTATTGTATAAATATAAATATACAAAATACAAATAAAATAACGTAAATTCATATAAAACTATATGCAAAAATACACAAAAGTAATTAAATTTGTGTGAAAATAGATATACAAAATACATGTGTATTTTGTATATTTATTTTCATACAAATTGAAATTATTTTTGTTTATTTTTTTAAATATTTTCAAACAAATTTTCGTTATTTTATGTGTATTTTGTATATTTATTTTTTCTACAAATATACTTTCTTTTATCTGAATTTTGTTTATTGAATTTGAAACAAATTTACCTTATTTTGTATATCTATTTTCATACAAATTAAAATACTTCTGTGTATTTTTGTATATAGCTTTATATAAATTTACGTTATTTTATGTGTATTTTGTATATTTATATTTATACAAATTCATTTTTTTATTGGTATTTTGTATATTTATTTTGATACGAATTTACATTATATTATGTGTATTTTGTATACATTTTTTTATACGTATTTACTTCATTTTATGTGTATTTTGTATATATATTTTTATAGAAATCTACGTTATTTTATGTGTATTCGTATATATATTTTGAAACAAATTTACATTGTTTTATATGTATTTTGCATATCTATTTCAATATAAATTTACCTTATTGTATGTGTTTTTTATATATTTATTTTAATTCAAATTTAATTTTTTTATGTGTATTTTGGTATATATATTTTTATAAATAAATAAAAAAATGCGTTATTTTATGGGTATTTTTCCTCTTTATTTTCATACAAATTTACATTATTTTATTAATATTCTGTGTATTTATTTTGATACGATTTTACATTATTCTATTTGTGTTTTGTATATATTTTTTTATACAAATTTACATTATTTTAAGTGTATTTGTTTATGTCTTTTCATTCAAATTTACATTATTTTATGTGTATTTTGTATATGTATTTCAATACAAATTTACCTAATTTTATGTGTATTTTGTATATTTATTTTCATACAAATTTAAAATATTTTTGTGTATTTTTGTATATAGTTTGATACAATTTTAGGCTATTTTATGTGTATTTTGTATATCTATTTTCATAGAAATACAAATTCTTTTATTGATATTTTATTTATTTATTTTGACGCGAATTTACAGTATTTAATGTGTATTTTGTATATATATTTTTATACGTATTTACATCATTTCATGTGTATTTTGTATATATATTCCCATAGAAATCAACGTTATTTTATGTGTATTCGTATATATATTTTAAAACAAATTTACACTGTTATGTGTATTTTGCGTTTTTTTTTTTCAATACAAACTTACCTTATTGTATGTGCATTTTGTATATTAATTTTAACACATATTTAATTATTCTATGTGTATTTTTGTATATGTATTTTTAAAAAAAATATGCTTTATTTTATGGGTATTTTGCATCTTTATTTTCATACAAATTTAAATTATTTTATTGATATTCTGTGTACTTATTTTGATACGATTTTACATTATTCTATGTATAACAAAAATAAATACAGAATACACAAAAATAGATATGCAAAATGTATATAAACAATGTAAATTTGTTTCAAAATATATATACGAATACACATGAAATAAGGTAGATTTCTATAAAAATATATATACAAAATACACATAAAATTAAGTAAATACGTATAAAAAATGTATACAAAATACATATAAAATAATGTAAATTAGTATCAAAATAAATAAACAAAATACCAATAAAAGAATGTGTATTTGTATAAATATATATATATACAAAATACACATTAAAGAATATAAATTTCTTTAAAACTATACAAAATACACATGAAATTCGTATAAAAATATATATACAAAATACACATTAAATAATGTAAATTCGCGTCAAAATAAATAAACAAAATATAAATAAACGAATGTGTATTTGTATGAAAATAGATATACAAAATACACATAAAATAACCTAAATTTGTTTCAAACTATATACAAAAATACACAAAAATATGTTAAATTTGAATGGAAATAAATATACAAAATACACATAAAATTAGGTAAATTTGTATTGAAATACATACACAAAATACACATAAAATAATGTAAATTTGAATGAAAATACATAAACAAATACACTTAAAATAACGTAAATTTGTATAAAAAAATATGTACAAAACACAAATAGAATAATGTAAAATCGTATCAAAATAAATACACAGAATATTAATAAAATAATGTAAATTTTTATGAAAATAAAGAAGCAAAATACCCATAAAATAACGCATTTTTTTATTTATAAAAATATATATACCAAAATACACATCAAAAAATTAAATTAGTATTAAAATAAATATACAAAAAACACATATAATAAGGAAAATTTGTATTGAAATAGATATGCAAAATACATATAAAACAATGTAAATTTGTTTCAAAATATATATACGAATACACATAAAATAACGTAGATTTCTATAAAAATATATATACAAAATACACATAAAATGAAGTAAATACGTATAAAAAAATGTATACAAAATACACATAAAATAATGTAAATTCGTATCAAAATAGATAAACATAATACCAATAAAAGAATGTGTATTTGTATAAATATAAATATACAAAATACACATAAAATAACGTAAATTTATATAAAACTATATACAAAAATACACAGAAGTAATTAAATTCGTATGAAAATAGGTATACAAAATACAGATAAAATAAACTAAATTTGAATTGAAATGTATGTACAAAATACATAAAATAATGTAAATTTGTATCAAAATATTTATAAAAATACATATAATAACGTAAATTTGTTTAAAAATATATAAACAAAATAAACATTAAGTAATGTAAATACGTATAAAAAATATGTACAAAATACACATAAAATCATTTAATTCGTATCAAACTAAATAAACAAAATATCAATAAAATAATGTAAATTTGTATGAGAAAACATATACAAATACATATAAAGTAACGCTAATTTCTATAAAAATATATGTACAAAATGATCGTAAATAAAGTAAATATATATATATATATATATATATATATATATATATATATATATATATATCTATATATATATATATATATATATATATATATATATATATATATATATATATATATATATATATATATATATATATATATATATATATATATATATATATATATATATATATATATATATATATATATACAAAACACACATTAAATAATGTAAATGCGTACATAAAATAACCTTAATTTGTATAAAACTATATACAAAAATACACAAAAATAATTTAAATTTGTATGAAAAGAAATTTACAAAATACACATAAAATTAGATTAATTTGTATTGAAATACATATACAAAATACACATATAATAATGTAAATTTGAAAGAAAATATATAAACAAATACACATATAATAACGTAAATTTATATGAAATATATATACAAAATACACATTAAATCATGTAAATATGTATAAAAAAATATATACAAAACACAAATAGAATAATGTAGAATCGTATCAAAATTTACGTTATTATATGTATTTTTATAAATATTTTCATACAAATCTACATTATTTTATGTATTTTGTATATACATTTCAATTCAAATTTAGCTTATTTTATCTGTATTTTGTATATCTATTTTCATACGAATTTAATTACTTCTGTGTATTTTTGTATATAGTTTTATACAAATTTACGTTATTTTATGTGTATTTTGAATATTTATATTTATACAAATACACACTCTTTTATTGGTATTTTGTTTATTTATTTTGATACGAATTTATATTATTTTATGTGTATTTTGTATACATTTTCTTATACGTATTTACTTCATTTAAAGTGTATTTTGTATATATATTTTTATACAGATCTACGTTATTTTATGTGTAATCGTATATATATTTTGAAACAAATTTATATTGTTTTATATGTATTTTGCATATCTATTTCAATACAGATTTGCCTTATTGTATGTGTATTTTGTATATTTATTTTAATACAAATTAATTTTTTCATGTGTATTTTGGTATATATATTTTTATAAAAAATGCGTTATTTAATGGGTATTTTGCATCTTTATTTTCATACAAATTTACATTGTTTTATTAATATCCTGTGTATTTGTTTTGATACGATTTTACATTATTCTATTTGTGCTTTGTATATTTTTCATACATATTTACATTATTTAATGTGTATTTTGTATATTTAAAACAAATTTACGTTATTTTATGCGCATCTGTTAAAATATTTTGATACAAATTTACATTATTTTATGTATTTTGTATATATATTTCAATACAAATTTAGTTTATTTTATGTATATTTGTAATACTATTTTCATTCAGTATCAAAATAAATAAACAAAATATAATAATAAATATAAATTTGCATGAGAAAACATATATACATATAAAATAAATTAAATTTAAAAAAAAAAAATATAAATTGCAATATAAATAAATAAAATTTATAAAATATATATACAGAACACACATTAAATAATGTAAATGCTACATAAATATAAAACTATATACAAAAATA
Source organism: Eriocheir sinensis (assembly GCF_024679095.1). Lineage (NCBI taxonomy): Eukaryota > Metazoa > Arthropoda > Malacostraca > Decapoda > Varunidae > Eriocheir > Eriocheir sinensis. The sequence continues at coordinate 45,038 of NW_026111587.1, read as the reverse complement.
CAAAAATATATATACAAAAACAAATAGAATAATATAAAATCGTATCAAATAAATACACCGAATATTAATAAAATAATGTAAATTTGTATGAAAATAAAGATACAAATTCCCATCAAATAGCGCATTTCTTATAAAAATATATATACCAAAATACACATAAAATATTAAATTTGTATGAAATAAATATACAAAATGCACATACAATAAGGTAAACTTCTATTGAAATATATAAAATATAAAAATAAATTTAATTATATTTTTATAAAAATATATAAAATACATATAAATTTGTTTAAATAAATATATAATATATATATAAATAAATAAAATATAAATACGTATAAAAAAATGTTTAAAAATACACATAAAATAATGTAATTGAAACAAAATAAATAAACAAAATACCAATAAAAGAATGTGTATTTGTTCTGTGTATTTTGTATATAGTTTTATACAAATTTACGACATTTATGTATTTTGTATATTTATATTTATACAAATACACATTCTTTTACTGGTATTTTGTTTATTTATTTTGATACGATTTTTATGTGTATTTTGTGTTCATTTTTTTATACGTATTTACTTCAATTTATGTGTATTTTGTATATATTTTTATAGAAATCAACGTTATTTTATGTGTATTCGTATATATATTTTGAAACAAATTTACATTGTTTTATATGTATTTTGCATATCTATTTCAATACAAATTTACCTTACAGTATGTGCATTTTTTATATTTATTTTAATACAAATTTTAATATTTTATGTGTATTTTGGTATATATGTTTTTATAAAAAATGCGTTATTTTATGGCTATTTTGCATCTTTATTTTCATACAAATTTACATTATTTTATTAATATTCTGTGTATTTATTTTGATACGATTTTACATTATTCTATTTGTGTTGTGTATATATATTTTTTATACATATTTACATTATTTAATTAGTATTTTGTATATATATTTTGTACAAATTTACGTTATTTTAAGTGTATATGTTTATATATTTTCATTCAAATTTCCATTATTTTATGTGTATTTTGTATATTTATTTTCATACAAATTTAAATTATTTTGTGTATTTTTGTATATAGTTTTATACAAACTTAGGTTATTTTATGAGTATTTTGTATATCTATTTTCATACAAATACACATTCTTTTATTGATATTTTGTTTATTTATTTTGACGAGAATTTAAATTATTTAATGTGTATTTTGTATATATATTTTTATACGTATTTACATCATTTCATGTGTATTTTGTATATATATTTCAATAGAAATCAACGTTATAATATGTGTATTCGTATATAGATTTTTAAACAAATTTACACTTTTATGTGTATTTTGCATATTTTTTCAATACAAATTTATTTTATTGTATATGCATTTTGTATATTAATTTTAATACAAATTTAATTATTCTCTTTGTATTTTTGTATATGTATTTTTATAAAAATATGCTTTATTTTATGGGTATTTTGCATCTTTATTTTCATACAAAATTTACGTTATTTCATTGATATTCTGCTCATTCATTTTGATACGATTTGACATTATTCTATGTGTATTTTGTATATATTTTTCATACAAATTTACGTTATTTTATGTGTATTTGTTTATATATTTTGAAACAAATTTACAATATTTTCTGGGTATTTTGTATATGTATTTCAAAAGAAATTTACATAGTTTTATGTGTATTTTGAATATCTATTTTCATACAAACTCAAATTATTTATATGTATTTTGTATATATTTCAATATAAATTTTTGTTATGTTATGTGTATTTTGTAAATCTATTTTCATTCAAATATATATTATTTTATTGGTATTTTGTTGATTTATATTGATACGAATTTACATTATTTTATATATACTTTTTATATATACGCATTTACATTATTTAATATTTATTTTGAATATATAATTTTATACAAATTCATGGTATTTTATGTGTATTTGTATATATATTTTCATATAAATTTACATTATTTTATGTGTATTTTGTACATATATTTCATTACAAATTTACCTTATTTTATGTTTATTTTGTATGTGTATTTTGTACATTTATATTTATACACGTTTACTCATACAAATTTATATTATTTTATTGGTATTTTGTTTATTTATTTTGATACGAATTACATGATTATATGTGTATTTTGTACACATTTTTTTTATACGTATTTACATTATTTAATGTGTATTTTGTTTATATATTTTCATACAAATTTACGTTATTATATGTGTATTTGTATAAATATTTTGATACAAATTTACTTTATTTCATGTATTTTGTATATATATTTCAATTCAAATTTAGCTTATTTTGTGTGTATTTTGTATATATTTTCATACAAATTTAATTACTTCTGTGTATTTTTGTATATAGTTTTATATAAATTTACGTTATTTTATGTGTATTTTGTATATTTATATATTTACAAATACACATTCTTTTATTGGTTTTTTGTTTATTTATTTTGATAGGAATTTTCATTATTTTATGTGTATTTTGTATACTTTTTTTTATACGTATTTACTTCATTTTATGTGTATTTTGTATATATATTTTTATAGAAATCTACGTTATTTTATGTGTATTCTTATACATATTTTGAAACAAATTTACATTGCTTTATATGTATTTTCCATATCTATTTCAATACAAATTTACCTTATTGTACATATAAAACAATGTAAATTTGTTTCAAAATATATGTACGAATACACATAAAATAACGTAGATTTATATAAGAATATATATACAAAATACACATAAAATTAAGTAAATATGTATAAAAAAATGTAAACAAAATACGCATAAAATAATATAAATTCGAAACAAAATAAATAAACAAAATACCAATAAAAGAATGTGTATTTGTATAAATATAATTGTACAAAATACACATACAAAATAAACATAAAATAAGGTAAATTTGTAATGAAATATATGTACAAAATACACATAAAATAATGTAAATTTATATGAAAATATATATACAAATACACATAAAATACCATGAATATTAAATAATGTAAATGCGTATAAAAATATATATACAAAGTACATATAAAATAATGTAAATTCGTATCAATATAAATCAACAAAATACCAATAAAATAATATATATTTGAATGAAAATAGATTTACAAAATACACATAACCTAACTAAAATTTGTATTGAAATATAAACAAAAATACATAAAAATAATTTGAGTTTGTATGAAAATAGATATTCAAAATACACATAAAACTAGGTAAATTTCTTTTGAAATATATATACAAAATACCCATAAAATATTGTAAATTTGTGTCAAAATATATAAACAAATACACATAAAATAACGTAAATTTGTATGAAAAATATATACAAAATACACATTGAATAATGTCAAATCGTATCAAAATGAATGAGCAGAATATCAATAAAATAACGTAAATTTGTATGAAAATAAAGATGCAAAATACCCATAAAATAAAGCATATTTTATAAAAATACATATAGAAAAATACACATAGAATAATTAAATTTGTATTAAAATTAATATACAAAATGCATTTAAAATAAATTTAAATTTGATTATATTAAATGAAATAAATATACAAAATAAACATAAAATAAGGTAAATTTGTAATAAAATATATGTAAGAATACACATAAAATAATATAAATTTGTATGAAAATATATATACAAATACACATAAAATAACATGAATTTGTATGAAATTTGTTTCAAAATATATACGAATACACACAATAAAATAACGTAAATTTTTATGAAAATGTATATATAAAATACACATAAAATAATTTAAATACGTAGAAAAATATATAAAATACATAAAATAATGTAAATTCGTAAAAAATTAAATACACAAAATTCCAATAAAAGAATGTATATTTGTAGGAAAATATATATACAAAAAACAAATAAAATAACTAAAATTTGTATAAAAATATATACAAAAATACACAAAAATAATTGAAATTTGTTTGAAAATAGATATGCAAAATACACTTAAAGTTAGGCAAATTTGTATTGAAATACATATACAAAACTCACATAAAATAATGTAAATTTGTATGAAAATATATAAACAAATACATATAAAATAACGTAAATTTGGATAAAATATATATACAAAATATACATTAAATATTTTAAATATTTAAATATAATATATATATTTTTATTAATATTTGCGTTATTTATGTGTATTTTGTATATGTTTTCTCATAGAAATTTGCATTCTTTTATTGGTATTTTGTCTATTTATTTTTATACGAATTACATGATTATTTGTGTATTTTGTAAATTTTTTTTATACGTATTTACATTATATAATGTGTATTTTGTTTATATATTTTTTATACAAATTTACGTTATTATATGTGTATTTGTATAAGTATTTTGATACAAATTTACATTATTTTATGTATTTTGTATATATATTTCAATTCAAATTTAGCTTATTTTATGTGTATTTTGTATATCTATTTATTTTAATACAAAATCAAATATTTTATGTTTTTTCGTATATATATTTTTATAAAAAATGCGTTATTTTATGGGTATTTTGCATCTTAATTTTCATACAAATTTGCATTATTTTATTAATATTTTCTGTATTTATTTTGATACGATTATACATTATTTTATTTGTGTTTTGTATATATTTTTTTATACATATTTACATTATTTAATGTGTTTTTTGTATATATATTTGATACAAATTTACGTTATTTTAAGTCTATATGTTTATATATTTTCATTCAAATTTACATTATTTTATGTGTATTTTGTATATGTATTTCAATACAAATTTACCTAATTTTATATGTTTTTTGTATATTTATTTTCATACAAATTTAAAATATTTTGGTGTATTTTTGTATATAGTTTGATACAAATTTAGGTTATTTTATGTGAATTTTGTATATCTATTTTCATACAAATACACATTCTTTTCATGATATTTTGTTTATTTATTTTGACACGAATTAACATTATTTAATGTGTATTTTGAATATATATTTTTATACGTATTTACATTATTTCAAGTGTATTTTGTATATATATTTCTATAGAAATCTGCGTTATTTTATGTGTATTCGTATATATATTTTGAAACAAATTTACATTGTTTGATGTGTATTTTGCATATTTTTTTAATATAAATTTACCTTATTGTATGTGCATTTTGTAGATTAATTTTAATACAAATTTGATTAATCTATGTGTATTTTTGTATATGTATTTTTATAAAAATATGCCTTATTTTATTGGTATTTTGCATCTTTATTTTCATACAAATTTACATTATTTTATTGATATTCTGTGTATTTATTTTGATATGATTTTACATTATTCTATGTGTAGTTTGTATATATATTTTATATAAAATGTATTTGTTTTCATTTCATACAAATCTACATTATTTTATGTGTTTTTTGTACATGTATTTAAATACAAATTTAACTAGTTATATGTGTATTTTGTATATCTTTTTTGTATGTATATTTTCATAGAAATTTACTCTATTTTATGAGTATTCGTATATATATTTTGATACAAATTTACATTATTAATGTGTATTTTGCATATCTATTTCAATACAAATTTACTTTATTGTACGTTCATTTTGTATATTTATTTTAATACAAATTTAATTATTTTATATGTCTTTTTGTATATATATTTTTATGCAAATATGCGTTATTATATGGATTTTTTGCATCTTTATTTTCATACAAATTTACATTATTTTATTGATATTCTCTTTATTTATTTTGATACGATTTAACATTATTCTATGTGTTTTTTGTATATATTTTTTTTATACATATTTACATTATTTAATGTTCATTTTGTATATATATTTTATCCAAATTTACATTATTTTATGTGTATTTGTTTATATATTTTCATACATATTTACATTATTTTATGTGTTTTTTGTATATATATTTTTCTACGTATTTAAATTATTTTATGTGTATTTTGTATATACATTTTCATAAAAAACTACGTTATTTTATTGTGTGTATAAGTATATATTTTGATACAAATTTTATTCAAATTCATGTTATTTAATGTGTATTTGTATTTATATTTTCATACAAATTTATATTATTTTACGTGTATTTTTTCATATGTTTCATTACAAATTTACCTTATTTTATGTTTATTTTGTATATTTATTTCATTCAATTTTAAATTATTTTATGTGTATATTTGTATTTGTATTTAGGTTATTTTATGAGTATTTTTTATATATATTTTCATCCAAAATTACATAATTATATTGGTATTTTCTTAATTTAATTCGATACGAATTTAGATTATTTCATAGGTATTTTGTATACATATTTTTATACTCATTTACATTATCTAATGTGTGTTTTGTATATATATTTTTATGCAAATTTATTTTATGTTCATTTTTGTACATATATATTTATAGAAATTTACGTTATTTTATGTATATAGTTTTATATAAATTTACGTTATTTTATGTGCATTTTGTATATTTATATTTATACAAATACACATTCTTTTATTACAATATTGTTTATTTATATTTATACGAATTTACATTATTTTATGTGTATTTTGTATACATTTTTTTATACGTATTTACTTAATTTCATGTGTATTTTGTATATGTATTTTTATAGAAATCTACGTTATTTTATGTGTATTCGCATATATATTTTGAAACAAATTTACATTATTTTATATGTATTTTGCATATCTATTTCAATACAAATTTACCTTACTGTATGTGCATTTTGTATATTTATTTTGATACAAATTCAAATATTTTATGTGTATTTTGGTATCAATAATTTTATAAAAAATGCGTTATTTTATATGTATTTTGCATCTTAATTTTCATAAAAATTTACATTATTTTATTAATATTCTGTGTATATATTTTGATACGATTTTACATTATTCTATTTGTGTTTTGTATATATTTTTTTATACATATTTACATTATTTAATGTGTATTTTGTATATATATTCCATATAAATTTACGTTATTATATGTGTATTTGTTTATATATTTTCTTTCAAATTTACATTATTTTATGTGTATTTTGTATATGTATTTCAATAGAAATTAACCTAATTTTATGTGTATTTTGTATATTTCTTTTCATAGAAATAAAAAAAAATTTGTGTATTTTTGTATATAGTTTTATACAAATTTAGGTTATTTTATGTACGCATTTACATTATTTAATGTGTGTTTTGTATATATATTTTTATCCAAAGTTAATTTATTTTCCGTTCATTTTTGGACATATATTTTTATAGAAATTAGCGTTATTTTATATGTATTTGTATATGTTTTCTCATACAAATTTACATTATTTTATTGCTATTTTGTTTATTTAGTTTGATACGAATTACATGATTATATGTGTATTTTGTACATATTTTTTATACGTATTTACATTACTTAATGTGTATTTTGTTTATATATTTTTAAACAAATTTACGTTATTATATGTATTTTTATAAATATTTTGATACAAATTTACATTATTTTATGTATTTTGTATATACATTTAAATTCAAATTTAGCTTATTTTATCTGTATTTTGTATATCTATTTTCATACGAATTTAATTACTTCTGTGTATTTTTGTATATAGTTTTATACAAATTTACGTTATTTTATGTGTATTTTGTATATTTATATTTATACAAATACACATTCTTTTATTGGTATTTTGTTTATTTATTTTGATACGAACTTACATTATTTTATGTGTATTTTGTATACATTTTTTTATACGTATTTACTTCATTTTACGTGTATTTTGTATATATATTTTTATACAAATCTACGTTATTTTATGTGTATTCGTATATATATTTTGAAACAAATTTACATTGTTTTATATGTATTTTGCATATCTATTTCAATACAGATTTACCTTATTGTATGTGTATTTTGTATATTTATTTTAATACAAATAAATTTTTTTGTGTATTTTTGTATATATATTTAAAAAAAAATGCGTAATTTTATGGGTATTTTGCTTCTTTATTTTCATACAAATTTACATTATTTTAATAATATTCTGTGTATTTATTTTGATACGATTTTACATTATTCTATTTGTGTTTTGTATATATTTTTTTATACAAATTTACGGTATTTTAAGTGTATTTGTTTATGTATTTTCATTCAAATTTACAGTATTTTATGTGTATTTTGTATATGTATTTCAATACAAATTTACCTAATTTTAGGTGTATTTTGTATATTTATTTTCATAAAAATTTAAATTATTTTTGTGTATTTTTGTATATAGTTTTATACAAATTTATGTTATCTTATGTGTATTTTGTATATTTATTTTCATACAAATACACATTCTTTTATTGACATTTTGTTTATTTTTTTTGACGCGAATTTACATTATTTAATGTGTATTTTGTATATATATTTTTATTCGTATTTACATCCTTTCATGTGAATTTTGTATATTTATAAAAAATGCGTTATTTTATGGGTATTTTGCATTTTTATTTTCATACAAATTTACATTATTTTATTTACATTCTGTGTATTTATTTTAATACGATTTTACATTATTCTATTTGTGTTTTGTATATATATTTTTTATACATATTTACATTATTTAATGAGTATTTTTTATATATATTTTATACAAATTTATGTTAATTTAAGTGTATTTGTTTATATATTTTCATTCAAATTTACATTATTTTATGTGTAATTTGTATATGTATTTCATTATAAATTTACCTTATTTTATGTGTATTTTGTATATTTATTTTCATACAAATTTAACTTATGTTTGTGTATTTTTTTATAGTTTTATACAAATTTACGTTATTTTATGTGTATTTTGTATATGTATTTTCATACAAATACACATTCTTTTATTGATATTTTAATTATTTATTTTGACACGAATTTACATTATTTAATGTGTATTTTGTATATATATTTTTATACGTATTTACAACATTTCATGTGTATTTTGTATATATATTTCTATAGAAATCTACGTTATTTTATGTGTATTCGTATATATATTTTGAAACAAATCTACATTAATTTATGTGTATTTTGTATATATATTTCATTATAAATTTGCCTTATTTTAAGTTTATTTTTATATCTATTTTCATTCAAATTCAAATAATTTTATGTGTATATATTTATTTGTATTTACGTTATTTTATGTGTATTTTCATTCAAAATTACATTATTTTATCGGTATTTTGTTCATTTATTTCGATACTAATTTAGATTATTTCATGTGTATTTTCTATACTTATACATATAGAGTAAATTTCTATGAAAATATATATTCAAAATACATATAAAATTATGCAAATAAGTATAAAAATATATATATATCAAATACACCTAAAAAAAATGAAAATTCGTATCAAAATAAATAAATAAAATTCCGATAAAGGAACGTATATTTGTAGGAAAATAATATACAAAATACACATAAAATTACGAAAATTTGAATAAAAATATATACAAAAATACGCAAAATTAATTTCAATTTGTATGAAAATAGATATACAAAATACACATATAATTAGTTAAATTTGTATTTAAGTACATGTACAAAATTCACATAAAATAATGTAGTTTTGTATGAAATGAAAACAAATTCACATAAAATAACGTACATTGGTATAAAATAGATACAAAATATACATAGAATAATGTAAAATCGTATCAAAATAAATACATAGAATATCAATAAAATAATGTAATTTTGTATGAAAATAAAGATGCAAAATACCCATAAAATAAAGCATATTTTTATAAAAATACATATCCAAAAATACACATAGAATAGCTAAATTTGTATTAGAATTAATATACAAAATGCACGTACAATAAGGTAAATTTGTATTGAAAAAATATGCAAAATGCACATAAAACAATGTATATTTGTTTCAAAATATATATACGAATACACATAAAATAACGTATATTTCTATAGAAATATATATACAAAATACACATGAAATGACGTAAATACGTATAAAAATATATATACACAATTCACATTAAATAATGTAAATTCGCATCAAAATAGATAAACAAAATATCAATAAAAGAATGTGTATTTGTATGAAAATATATATTCAAAATACACATAAAATATTGTAAATTTGTATAAATCTCTACAAAAATACGAAAAATATAATTTAAATTTGTATAAAATATATATACAAAATACACATGAAATTAGGTAAATTTCTATTGAAATACATATACAAAATACACATAAAATAATGTAAATTTGAATAAAAATATATAAACAAATACACTTAAAATAACGAGAATTTGTATGAAATATATATAGAAAATACACATTAAATAATGTAAATATGTATAAAAAATATATACAAAACACAAATAAAATAATGTAAAATAGTATCAAAATAAATACACAGAATATTAATAAAATAATGTAAATTTGTATGAAAATAAAGATGCAAAATACCCATAAAACAACGCATTTTTTATGAAAATATATATACCAAAATGCACATAAAATATTTAAATTTGTATTACAATAAATATACAAAATGCACATACAATAAGGTAAATTTGTATTGAAATAGATATGCAAAATACATATAAAACAATGTAAAATTTTTTCAAAATATACATAAGAATACACATAAAATAACGTAGATTTCTATAAAATATATATACAAAATACACATAAAATGAGGTAAATACGTATAAGAAAATGTATACAAAATACACATAAAAAAATGTAAATTCGTATCAAAATAAATAAACTAAATGCCAATGAAAGAATGTTTACTTGTATAAATATAAATATACAAAATACACATAAATTAACGTAAAATTGTATAAAACTATATACAAAAATAAACAAAAATAATTAAATTTGTTTGAAAATAGATATACAAAAGACACATAAAATAAGCTAAATTTGAATTGAAATAAATATAGAAAATACATAAAATAATGTAAATTTGTATCAAAATATATATTCAAATACACATATAATAACGTAAATTTGTATAAAAATATATAAACAAAATACACATTAAATAATGTAAATACGTATAAAAGATATGTACGTAATGTAAAATTTTTTAAAATTAAAGATGCAAAATACCCATAAAATATCTCATATTTAAAAAAAAATATATACAAAAATACACATCAAATAATTAAATTTGTATTAAAATAAATAAAAAAAATACACATACAATAAGGTAGATTTTTATTGAAATAGATATGTAAAAAACACATAAAATAATGAAAATTTTTATCAAAATATATACGAATACACACAATAAAATTACGTAAATTTTTATGAAAATATATATACAAAATACACATAAAATAATGTAAATACATTGAAAAATATATATACAAAATACACATAAAATAATGTAAATTCGTATCAAAATAAATAAACAAAATTTCCTCTAAAAGTGTGTAGGAAAATATATATACAAAATACAAATAAAAAAAAATTTGTATAAAAATAATACAAAAATACACAAAAATAATTTAAATTTGTTTGAAAATAGATATGCAAAATACAAATGAAATTAGGCAAATTTTTATTGAAATACATATACAAAATACACATAAAATAATGTAAATTTGTATGAAAATATATAAACAAATACACATAAGATAACGTAAATTTCAATCAAATATATGTACAAAATATACATTAAATAATGTAAATATGTCTAAAAATATATATACAAAATACACAGAATAACGTAAAATCGTATCAAAATAAATAATAACGTAGATTTCTATAAAAATATATATACTAAATACACATAAAGTTAAGTAAATACGAATAGAAAAAGTACACAAAATACACATAAAATAATGTAAATTCGTATAAATATAAATAAACAAAATACCAATAAAAGAATGTGTATTTGTATAAATATAAATATACAAAATGCACATAAAATAACGTAAATTTGTATAAAACTATATAAAAAATACACAGAAGTAATTAAATTTGTATGAAAATAGATATACAAAATACACACAAAATAAGCTAAATTTGAATTAAAATATATATACACAATACATAAAATAAAGTAGATTTGTTTCAAAATATTTTTAACAAATACACATATAATAACGTAAATTTGTATAAAAATATATAAACAAAATACACATTAAGTAATGTAAATACGTATAAAAAAATATGTACAAAATACACAAATAATCATGTCATTCGTATCAAAATAAATAAACAAAAAACTAATTAAATAATGTCAATTTGTATGAGAAAACATATACAAAATACACATAAAATAACGCAAATTTCTATAAAAATATATGTACAAAAATGCACATAAAATTAATTTGCATAAAAAATATATATACAAAATACACATTAGATATGTAAATGAGTATAAAAATATGTATACAAAATACCTATGAAATAATCTAAATTCGTATCGAGTTAAATTAAGAAAATAACAATAAATTAATGTAGTTTTGGATGAAAATATATATACAAAACACACATAAAATAACCTAAATACAAATACAAATAAACACATTAAATAATTTAAAATTGAATGAAATAAATATACAAAATAAACATAAAATAAGGTAAATTTGTAATAAAATATATGTAAAAATACACATAAAATAATATAAATTTGTATGAAAATATATATACAAAGACACATAAAATAACAAGAATTTGTATAAAATTTGTTTCAAAATATATACGAATACACACAATAAAATAACGTAAATTTTTATGAAAATGTATATATAAAATACACATAAAATAATTTAAATACGTAGAAAAATATATATACAAAATACACATAAAATAATGTAAACTCGTAACAAAATAAATACACAAAATTCCAATAAAAGAATGTATATTTGTAGGAAAATATATATACAAAAAACAAATAAAATAACTAAAATTTGTATAAAAATATATACAAAAATACACAAAAATTATTTAAATTTGTTTGAAAATAGATATGCAAAATACACATAAAATGAAGTAAATACGTATAAAAAAATGTATACAAATTACACATAAAATAGTGTAAATTCGTATCAAAATAAATAAACAAAATACCAAAAAAAGAATGTGTATTTGTAAAAATATAAATATACAAAATACACATAAAATAACGTAAATTTGCATAAAACTATATACAAAAATACACAAAAGTAATTAAATTTGTATGAAAATAGATATACAAAATACACACAAAATAAGCTAAATTTGAATTGAAATATATATATAAAATACATAAAATAAAGTAAATTTGTATGAAAATATTTATACAAATACACATATAATAAGGTAAATTTGTATGAAAATATATAAACAAAATACACATTAAATAATGTAAATACGTATAAAAAATATGTACAAAATACACATATAATCATGTAATTCGTATCAAAATAAATAAACAAAATACCAATGAAATAATATAAATTTGTATGAAAAAACACATAAAATAACGCAAATTTCTATGAAAATATATGTACAAAAATGCACATCAAATAAATCTGCATAAAAATATGAGTATAAAAAAAATATGAGTATAAAAATATGTATACAAAATACCTATGAAATAATCTAAATTCGTATCGAATTAAATTAAGAAAATACCAATAAAATAATGTAATTTTGGATGAAAATATATATAGAAAATACACATAAAATAACCTAAATACAAATACAAATATACACATAAAATAATTTAAAATTGAATGAGATAAATATACAAAATAAACATAAAATAAGGTAAATTTGTAATGAAATATATGTAAAAATACACATAAAATAATATAAATTTGTATCAAAATACATATATACAAATACACATTAAATAACAAGAATTTGTATAAAATTTGTATCAAAATATATACGAATACACACAATAAAATAACGTATCAAAATAAATAAACAGAATATCAATAAAATAATGTAAATTTGTATGAAAATAAAAATGCAAAATATCCATATAATAACGCATATTTGCATAAAAATATATATACAAAAATTCATATAAAATAATTAAATTTGTATTAAAATAAATATACAAAATGCACGTACTATAAAGTTAATTTGTATTGAAATAGATATGCAAAATACACATCAATAATGTAAATTTGTATCAAAATATATATACGAATACTCATAAAATAGAGTAAATTTCTATGAAAATAAAATAATGTAAGTTTGTATGAAAAAAAAGATGCAAAATTCCCATAAAATAGCGCATTTCTTATAAAAATATATATACCAAAATACACATAAAATATTTAAATTTGTATTGAAATAAATATACAAAATGCACATACAATAAGGTAAATTTTTATTGAAAGAGATATGCAAAAATACATATAAAACAATGTAAATTTGTTTCAAAATATATATACGAATACAAATAAAATAACGTAGATTTCTATAAAAATATATATACAAAATACACATAAAATTAAGTAAATACGTATAAAAAAATGTATACAAAATACACATAAAATAATGTAAATTCGAATTAAAATAAATAAACAAAATACCAATAAAAGAATGAGTATTTGGATAAATATAAATATACAAAATACACATGCAAAATAAAATAAAATAAGGTAGATTTGTAATAAAATATATGTACAAAATACACATGAAATAATGTAAATTTATATGAAAATATATGTACAAATACACATAAAATACCATGAATTTGTATAAAAATATATATTCAAAATAAATATTAAATAATGTAAATGCGTATAAAAAATATATATACAAAGTACATATAAAACAATGTAAATTCGTATACAAAATACACTTAAAATAATGTAAATTTGAATGAAAATATATAAACATATAGACTTAAAATTACGTAAATTTGTATCAAATATATATACAAAAAAAACATTAAATAATGTAAATATGTATAAAAAAATATATACAAAACACAAATAAAATAATGTAAAATCGTATCAAAATAAATACAGAAAATATTAATAAAATAATGTAAATTTGTATGAAAATTAAGATGCAAAATACCCATAAAATAACGCATTTTTTATAAAAATATATATACGAAAAAACATAAAATATTTGATTTTGTATTAAAATAAATAGATATACAAAATACACATAAGATAAGCTAAATTTGAATTGAAATATATATACAAAATACATAAAATAATGTAAATTTGTATCAAAATACCTATACAAATACACATATAATAACGTAAATTTGTATAAAAATATATAATCAAAATACACATTAAATAATGTAAATACGTATAAAAAAATGTAAAAAATACACAAATAATCATGTAATTCGTATCAAAATAAATAGACAAAATACCAATAAAATAATGTAAATTTCTATGAGAAAACATATACAAAATACACATAAATAACGCAAATATCAATAAAAATATATATAATATAATATATTTTTATACATATTTAAAATATTTAATGTATATTTTGTATATATATATTTTATCCAAATTTACGTGATTTTATATGTATTTGTTTATATATTTTCATACAAATTTACATTATTTTATGTGAGTTTTGTATATGTATTTCAATACAAATTTGCCTAACTTTATGTGTATTTTGCATATCTATTTTCAAATAAATTTAAATTATTTTTGTGTATTTTTGTATATATTTTTATACAAATTTTAGTTATTTCATTTGTTTTTTGTATATATATTTTCCTACAAATATACATTCTTTTATTGGAATTTTGTGTATTTAATTTTTTACGAATTTACATTATTTTATGTGTATTTTGTATATATTTTTCTACGTATTTAAACTATTTTATGTGTATTTTATATATACATTTTCATAAAAATTTACGTTATTTTATTGTGTGTATTCGTATATATTTTGAAACAAATTTTATACAAATTCATGTTATTTTATGTGTATTTGTATATATATTTTCATACAAATTTATATTATTTTATGTGTATTCTTACATATATTTTATTACAAATTTACCTTATTTTATGTTTATTTTGTATATTTATTTAATTCAATTTTAAATTATTTAATGTGTATATTTGTATTTGTATTTAGGTTATTTTATGTGTGTTTTCTATATATATTTTCATCCAAAATTACATTATTTTATTGTTATTTTCCTAATTTAACTCGATACGAATTTAGATTATTTCATAGGTATTTTGTATACATATTTTTATACTCATTTACATTATCTAATGTGTGTTGTATATTTTTTTATGCAAACTAATTTTTTGTGCATTTTTGTACATATATTTTTATAGAAACTTAAAACGTTATTTTATGTGTATTTTGTATATGTTTTCTCATACAAATTTACATTATTTAATTAGTTTTTTGTTTATTTATTTTGATACGAATGACTTGATTATTTGTGTATTTTGTAAAAAAATTTTTATACGTATTTACATTACTTAATGTGTATTTTGTTTATATATTTTTTTTACAAATTTACGTTATTATATGTGTATTTGTTAAAAATATTTTGAAACGAATTTACTTTATTTTATTTATTTTGTATATATATTTCAATTCAAATTTAGCTTATTTTGTGTATTTTGTATATCTATTTTCATACAAATTTAATTACTTCTGTGTATTTTTGTGTATAGTTTTATACAAATTTACGTTATTTTATGTGCATTTTGTATATTTATATTTATACAAATACACATTCTCTTATTGGTATTTTGTTTATTTATATTTATACGAATTTACATTATTTTATGTGTATTTTGTATACATTTTTGATTCGTATTTACTTAATTTTATTTGTATTTTGTATACATATATTTATAGAAATCTACGTTATTTTATGTGTATTCGTATATATATTTTGAAACAAATTTACATTGTTTTATATGTTTTTTGCATATCTATTTCAATACAAATTTACCTTATTGTATGTGCATTTTGTATATTTATTTTAATACAAATTCAAATATTTTATGTGTATTTTGGTATATATAATTTTATAAAAAATGCGTTATTTTATAGGTATTTTGCACCTTAGTTTTCATACAAATGTACATTATTTTATTAATATTCTGTGTATATATTTTGATACGATTTTATATTATACTATATGTGTTTTGTATATATTTTTTTATACATATTTTCATTATTTAATGTGTATTTTTTATAGATATTTTATACAAATTAACGTTATTTTAAGTGTATTTGTTTATATAATTTAATTCAAATTTACATTATTTTAAGTGTATTTTGTATATATATTTCAATACAAATTTACCTTATTTTATGTGTATTTTGTATATTTATTTTCATACAAATTTAAATTATTTCTGTGTTTTTTTGTATATACATATAGAGTAAATTTCTATGAAAATATATATTCAAAATACATATAAAATTATGTAAATAAGTATAAAAATATATATATCAAATACACCTAAAAAATGAAAATTCGTATCAAAATAAATAAACAAAATTCCGATAAAAGAACGTATATTTGTAGAAAAATAAATATACAAAATACACATAAAATTACGAAAATTTAAATAAAAATATATACAAAAAAACAAAAAAATAAATTTCAATTTGTATGAAAATAGATTTACAAAATACACATATAATTAGTTAAATTTGTATTTAAATACATGTACAAAATACACATAAAATAATGTAAATTTGTATGAAATGAAAACAAATTCACATAAAATAGCGTACATTTGAATAAAATAGATATACAAAATATACATAGAATAATGTAAAATCGTATCAAAATAAATACACAGAATATCAATAAAATAATGTAATTTTGTATGAAGATAAAGATGCAAAATACCCATAAAATAAAGCATATTTTTTTTTAAATACATATACAAGAATACACATAGAACAATTAAATTTGTATTAAAATTAATATACAAAATGAACGTACAATAAGGTAAATTTGTATTGAAAAATATACAAAATGCACATAAAACAATGTATATTTGTTTAAAAATATATATACGAATACACATAAAATAACGTGTATTTCTATAGAAATATATGTACAAAATACACATGAAATGACGTAAATACGTATAAAAATATATATACACAATACACATTAAATAATGTAAATTCGCATCAAAATATATAAACAAAATATCAATAAAAGAATATGTATTTGTATGAAAATAGATATACAAAATACACATAAAATAAAACTCTATTCAAAAAATTTAAATTGAAATAAATATAGAAAATACATAAAATAATGTAAATTTGTATCAAAATATATATTCAAATACACATATATTAAAATTAATATACAAAATGCGTATATAATAAGGTAAATTTGTATTGAAAAAATATGCAACATACACGTTTACTCATACAAATTTATATTATTTTATTAGTATTTTGTTTATTTATTTTGATACGAATTACATGATTATATGTGTATTTTGTACATATTTTTTTATACGTATTTACATTATTTAATGTGTATTTTGTTTATATATTTTCATACAAATTTACGTTATTATATGTGTATTTGTATAAATATTTTGATACAAATTTACTTTATTTCATGTATTTTGTATATATATTTCAATTCAAATTTAGCTTATTTTGTGTGTATTACGTATATATTTTCATACAAATTTAATTACTTCTGTGTATTTTTGTATATAGTTTTATATAAATTTACGTTATTTTATGTGTATTTTGTATATTTGTATTTATACAAATACACATTATTTTATTGGTATTTTGTTTATTTATTTTTTATACGAATTTACATTTTTTTATGTGTATTTTTTATACATTTTTTTATACGTATTTGCTTCATTTTATGTTTATTTTGTATATATTTTTAAAGAAATCTACGTTATTTTTTATGTATTCGTATATATATTTTGAAACAAATGTACATTGTTTTATATGTATTTTGCATATCTATTTCAATACAAATTTACCTTATTGTATGTGTTTTTTGTATATTTATTTTAATACAAATTTAATTTTTTGATGTGTATTTTGGTATATATATTTTTATAAATGCGTTATTTGATGGGTATTGTTTTTTATACAAATATAGTTTTATATAAATTTACGTCATTTTATGTGTATTTTGTATATTTATATTTATACAAATACACATTCTTTTATTGGTATTTTGTTTATTTATTTTGATACGAATTTACATTATTTTATATGTTTTTTGTATACATTTTTTTTATACGTATTTACTTCATTTTATGTGTATTTTGTATATTTATTTTTATAGAAACCTACGTTATTTTATGTGTATTCGTATATATTTTGAAAAAAAATTACATTGTTTTATATGTATTTTTGCATATATCTTTCAATACAAATTTACCTTATTGTATGTGCATTTTGTATATTTATTTCAAAACAAATTTAAATATTTGATGTGTATTTTGGTATATATATTTTTATAAGATTACGAAAATTTGAATAAAAATATATACAAAAAACAAAAAATAAATTTCAATTTGTATGAAAATAGATATACAAAATACATATAATTAGTTAAATTTGTATTTAAATACATGTACAAAATACATAAAATAATGTAAATTTGTATGAAATGAAAACAAATTCACATAAAATTCGTCAAAATAAATAAACAAAATATCAATAAAAAGAATGTGTATTTGTATGAAAATAGATATACAAAATACACATAAAATAACCTAAATTTGTATCAAACTATATACAAAAATACACAAAAATATTTTAAATTTGTATGAAAATAAATATACAAAATATACATAAAGTTAGGTAAATTTGTATTGAAATACATACACAAAATTCACATAAAATAATGTAAATTTCAATGAAAATACATAAACAAATACACTTAAAATAACGTAAATTTGTATAAAAAAATATGTACAAAACACAAATAGAATAATGTAAAATCGTATCAAAATAAATACACAGAATATTAATAAAATAATGTAAATTTGTATAAAAATAAAGTAGCAAAATACCCATAAAATAACGCATTTTTTTTATTTATAAAAATATATATACCAAAATACACATAAAAAAATTAAATTTCTATTAAAATAAATATACAAAAAACACATACAATAAGGTAAATTTGTATTGAAATAGATATGCAAAATACATATAAAACAATGTAAATTTGTTTCAAAATATATATACGAATACACATAAAATAACGTAGATTTCTATAAAAATATAATACAAAATACACATAAAATGAAGTAAATACGTATAAAAAAATGTATACAAAATACACATAAAATAATGTAAATTCGTATCAAAATAAATAAACAAAATAGCACTAAAAGAATGTGTATTTGTATAAATATAAATATACAAAATACACATAAAATAACGTAAATTTATATAAAACTATATACAAAAATACACAGAAGTAATTAAATTTGTATGAAAATATATACAAAATACACACAAAATAAGCTAAATTTGAATTGAAATATATACAAAATACATGAAATAAAGTAAATTTGTATCACAATATTTATACAATACACATATAATAACGTAAATTTGTATGAAAATATATAAACAAAATATGCATTAAATAATGTAAATACGTATAAAAAAATATGTACAAAATACACATATAATCATGTAATTCGTATCAAAATAAATAAACAAAATACCAATAAAATAATATAAATTTGTATGAGTAAACGTGTATGTTGCATATTTTTTCAATACAAATTTACATCATTATATACGCATTTTGTATATTAATTTTAATATATGTGTATTTGAATATATATTTTGATACAAATTTACATTATTTTATGTATTTTCTATATTTATTTCAATTCAAATTTAGCTTATTTTATGTGTCTTTTGTATATCTATTTTCATCCAAATTTAATTATTTATGTTTATTTTTGTATATAGTTTTATACAGTTTTACGTTATTTTTATGTGTATTTTGTATATTTATATTTATACAAGTAAACATTCTTTTATTGGCATTTAGTTTATTTATTTTGATACGAGTTTATATTATTTTATGTGTATTTTGTATACATTTTCTTATACGTATTTACTTCATTTTATGTGTATTTTGTATATATATTTTTATAGAAATCTACGTTATTTTATGTGTATTCGTATATATATTTTGAAAGAAATTTACATTGTTTTATGTGTATTTTGCATATCTATTTCAATACAAATTTACCTTATTGTATGTGCATTTTGTATATTTATTGTAATACAAATTTAAATATTTTATGTGTATTTTGGTATATATATTTTCATAAAAAATGCGTTGTTTTATGGGTATTTTGCATCTTTATTTTCATACAAATTTCCATTATTTTATTAATATTCTGTGTATTTATTTTGATACTATTTTACATTATTCTATTTGTGTTTTGTATATATTTTTTTATACATATTTACATTATTTAATGTGTATTTTCTATATATATTTCATACAAATTTACGTTATTTTAAGTGTATTTGTTTATATATTTTCATTCAAATTTACATTATTTTATGTATATTTTGTATATGTATTTCAATAGAAATTTAACTAGTTTTATGTGTATTTTGTATATATATTTTTATACAAATTTAAATTATTTTTGTGTATTTTTTTAATAGAGTTTTATACAAATTTACAATATTTTATGAGTATTTTGTATATATTTATTTTCATACAAATACACATTCTTTTATTGATATTTTGTTTATTTATTTTGATGCGAATTTACATTATTTAATGTGTATTGTGTATATATATTTTTATACGTATTTACGTCATTTTATGTGTATTTTGTATATATATTTCTATAGAAATATACGTTATTTTATGTGTATTCGTATATATATTTTGAAACAAATATACATTGTTTTATGTGCATTTTGTATATTTTTTCAATACAAATTTACCTTATTATACGTGCTTTTTGTATATTAATTTTAATACAAATTTAATTATTCTATGTGTATTCTAGTATATGTATTTTTAAAAAAAATATGCTTTATTTTATGGGTATTTTGCATCTTTATTTTCATACAAAATTACATTATTTTATTGATATTCTGTGTATTTATTTTGATACGATTTTACATTATTCTATGTATATTTTGTATATCTATTTTATACAAATGTACGTTATTTTATGTGAATTTGTTTTCATTTCATACAAATTTACACTATTTTATGTGTATTTTGTACATGTATTTAAATACAAATTTAACTAATTATATGTGTATTTTGTATATCTATTTTCATACAAATTGAAATTTATTTTTTTTGTTTTTTGTATATATTTTTATTCAAATTTTCGTAATTTTATGTGTATTTTGTATATTTATTTTCCTACAAATATACGTTCTTTTATCGGAATTTTGTTTATTTATTTTGATACGAATTTTCATTTTTTTAGGTGTATTTGATATATATATTTTTATACTTATTTACATAATTTTATATGTATTTTGAATATATATTTTTATAGAAATTTACTCTATATGTATATACAAAAAAACACATAAATAATTTTAATTTGTATGAAAATAAATATACAAAATACACATAAAATTAGGTAAATTTGTATTGAAATACATATACAAAATACACTTAAAATAATGTAAATTTGAATGAAATTATATAAACAAATACACTTAAAATGACGTTAATTTGTATAAAATATATATAAAAAATTCACATTAAATAATGAAAATATGTATAAAAAAATATATACAAAACACAAATAGTATAATATAAAATCGTATCAAAATATATACACAGAATATTAATAAAATAATGTACATTTGTATGAAAACTAAGATGCAAAATACCTATAAAATAACGCATTTTTTATAAAATTATATATACCAAAATACACATAAAATATTTGAATTTGTATTAAAATAAATATATAAAATGCACATACAATAAGGTAAATTTGTATTGAAATAGATATGCAAAAAACATATAAAACAATGTAAATTTGTTTCAAAATATATAAACGAATACACACAAAATTACGTAGATTTCTATAAATATATATATACAAAATACAAATAAAATTAAGTAAATACGAATCAAAAATGTATACAAAATACACATAAAATAATGTAAATTCGTATAAATATAAATATACAAAATACCAATCAGAGAATGTGTATTTGTATAAATATAAATACACAAAATGCACAAAAAATAACGTAAAATTGTATAAAACTATATACAAAAATACACAGAAGCAATTAAATTTGCATGAAAATAGATATACAAAATACACATAAAATAAGCTAAATTTGAATTGAAATATATATACAAAATTCATAAAATAAAGTAAATTCGTTTCAAAATATTTTTAACAAATACACATATAATAACGTTAATTTGTAAAAAAAATATGTAAACAAAATACAAATTAAGTAATGTAAATACGTATAAAAAATATATTTACAAAATACACCAATAATCAAGTCATTCGTATCAAAAAAAAAAAAAAACTAATTACATAATGTAAATTTGTATGGGAAAACATATACAAAATACACATAAAATAACGTTTTAAGTTTCTATAAAAATATATGTACAAAAATGCACATAAAATTAATTTGCATAAAAAAATATATACAAAACACACATTAGATAATGTAAATGAGTATAAAAATATGTATACAAAATACCTATGAAATAATCTAAATTCGTATCGAGTTAAATTAAGAAAATAACAATAAAATAATGTAATTTTGGATGAAAATATATATAGAAAACACACATAAAATAACCTAAATACAAATACAAATATACACATTAAATAATTTAAAATTGAATTAAATAAATATACAAAATAAACATAAAATAAGGTAAATTTGTAATAAAATATATGTAAGAATACACAAAAAATAATATAAATTTGTATGAAAATATATATACAAATACACATAAAATAACATGAATTTGTATAAAATGTTTCAAAATATATACGAATTCACACAATAAAATAACGTAAATTTTTATGAAAATGTGTCTATAAAATACACATAAAATAGTTTAAATACGTAGAAAAAAATATATACAAAATACTTATAAAATAATGTAAATTCGTAAAAAATTAAATACACAAAATTCCAATAAAAGAATGTATATTTGTAGGAAAATATATTTACAAAAAACAAATAAAATAACTAAAATTTGTATAAAAATATATACAAAAATACACAAAAATAATTTAAATTTGTTTGAAAATAGATATGCAAAATACTCATAAAGTTAGGCAAATTTGTATTGAAATACATATACAAAACTCACATAAAATAATGTAAATTTGTATGAAAATATATAAACAAATACATATAAAATCACGTAAATTTGGATAAAATATATATATACAAAATATACATTAAATATTTTAAATATGTATAAAAATATATTATATTATATATATTTTTATTGATATTTGCATTATTTATGTGTATTTTGTATATGTTTTCTCATAGAAATTTACATTATTATATTGGTATTTTGTCTATTTATTTTCATACGAATTACATGATTATTTGTGTATTTTTTACATTTTTTTTATGCGTATTTACATTATTTAATGTGTATTTTGTTTATATATTTTTATACAAATTTACTTTATTATATGTGTATTTGTATAGGTATTTTGATACAAATTTACATTATTTTATGTATTTTGTATATATATTTCAATTCAAATTTAGCTTATTTTATGTGTATTTTGTATATCTATTTATTTTAATACAAAATCAAATATTTTATGTTTTTTCGTATATATATTTTTATAAAAAAAATGCGTTATTTTATGGGTATTTTGCATCTTAGTTTTCATACAAATTTACATTATTTTAATAATATTTTCTGTATTTATTTTGATACGATTTTACATTATTTTATTTGTGTTTTGTATATATTTTTTTATACATATTTACATTATTTAATGTTTTTTTTGTATATATATTTGATACAAATCTACGTTATTTTAAGTCTATATGTTTATATATTTTTATTCAAATTTACATTATTTTATGTGTATTTTGTATATGTATTTCAATACAAATTTACGTATTTTTATATGTTTTTTGTATATATATTTTCATACAAGTTTAAATTATTTTTGTGTATTTTTGTATATAGTTTTATACAAATTTAGGTTATTTTATGTGTATTTTGTATATCTATTTTCATACAAATACACATTCTTTTCATGATATTTTGTTTATTTATTTTGACACGAATTAACATTATTTAATGTGTATTTTGTATATATATTTTTATACGTATTTACATTATTTCAAGTGTATTTTGTATATATATTTCTATAGAAATCTGCGTTATTTTATGTGTATTCGAATATATATTTTGAAACAAATTTACATTGTTTTATGTGTATTTTGCATATTTTTTCAATACAAATTTACCTTATTGTATGTGCATTTTGTATATTAATTTTAATACAAATTTGATTAATCTATGTGTATTTTTGTATATGTATTTTTATAAAAATATGTAATTAGTTAAATTTGTATTTAAATACATGTACAAAATACACATAAAATAATGTAAATTTGTATGAAATGAAAACAAATTCACATAAAATAACGTACATTTGTATAAAATAGATATACAAAATAATTTTATGTGTATTTTGTATATTTATTTTCATACAAATTTAAATTATTTTTGTGTATTTTTTTATATAGTTTTATACAAACTTAGGTTATTTTATGAGTATTTTGTATATCTATTTTCATACAAATACACATTCTTTTATTGATATTTTGTTTATTTATTTTGACGAGAATTTAAATTATTTAATGTGTATTTTGTATATATATTTTTATACGTATTTACATCATTTCATGTGTATTTTGAATATATATATTTCTATAGAAATCTACGTTATATTATGTGTATTCGTATATAGATTTTTAAACAAATTTACACTTTTATGTGTATTTTGCATATTTTTTCAATACAAATTTACCTTATTGTATATGCATTTTGCATATTAATTTTAATACAAATTTAATTATTCTATGTGTATTTTTGTATATGTGTTTTTATAAAAATATGCTTTATTTTATGAGTATTTTGCATCTTTATTTTCATACAAATTTACGTTATTTTATTGAGATTCTGCTCATTCATTTTGATACGATTTGACATTATTCTATGTGTATTTTGTATATATATTTTTCAAACAAATTTACGTTATTTTATGTGTATTTGTTTATATATTCTGACACAAATTTACAATATTTTATGGGTATTTTGTATATATATTTCAAAAGAAATTTATCTAGTTTTATGTGTATTTTGAATATCTATTTTCATACAAACTCAAATTATTTTTATGTATTTTTGTATTTATTTCAATACAAATTTTAGTTATGTTATGTGTATTTTGTAAATCTATTGTCATTCAAATATATATTATTTTATTGGTATTTTGTTGATTTATATTGATACTAATTTACATTATTTTATATATACTTTTTATATATATTTTTATACGCATTTACATTATTTAATATTTATTTTGAATATATATTTTTATACAAATTCATAGTATTTTATGTGTATTTGTATATATATTTTCAAATAAATTTACATTATATTATGTGTATTTTGTACATATATTTCATTACAAATTCACCTTATTTTATGTTTATTTTGTATGTGTATTTTGTACATTTATATTTATATATATATATATATATATATATATATATATATATATATATATATATATATATATATATATATATATATATATATATATATATATATATATATATATATATATATATATATATATATATATATATATATATATATATATATATACATTTATTGGTTTTTTGTTTATTTATTTTGTTTCGAATTTATATTATTTTATGTGTATTTTGTTTACATTTTTTTATACGTATTTACCTAATTTTATGTGAATTTTGTATATATATTTTTATAGAAATCTACTTTATTTTATGTTTATTCGTATATATACAAAAAAACACAAAAATAATTTAAATTTGTATGAAAATAAATATACAAAATACACATAAAATTAGGTAAATTTGTATTGAAATACATATACAAAATACATTTCAAATAATGTAAATTTGAATGAAATTATAAAGAAATACACTTAAAATAACGTAAATTTGTATAAAATAAATATATAAAATACACATTAAATAATGAAAATATGTATAAAAAATATATATACAAAACACAAATAGTATAATATAAAATCGTATCAAAATATATTCACAGAATATTAATAAAATAATGTACATTTGTATGAAAACTAAGATGCAAAATACCTATAAAATAACGCTTTTTTTTTTAATTATATATACCAAAATACACATAAAATATTTGAATTTGTATTAAAATAAATATACAAAATGCACATACAATAAGGTAAATTTGTATTGAAATAGATATGC
The DNA here is from genome assembly GCF_024679095.1 of Eriocheir sinensis. Taxonomy (NCBI): domain Eukaryota; kingdom Metazoa; phylum Arthropoda; class Malacostraca; order Decapoda; family Varunidae; genus Eriocheir; species Eriocheir sinensis. The sequence goes on along the minus strand of NW_026111587.1, from coordinate 17,482 downwards.
AAAAAACATATAAAACAATGTAAATTTGTTTCAAAATATATATACGAATACACATAAAATAACGTAGATTTCTATAAATATATATATACAAAATACAAATAAAATTAAGTAAATACGAATTAAAAATGTATACAAAATACACATAAAATAATGTAGATTCGTATAAATATAAATAAACAAAATACCAATAAGAGAATGTGTATTTGTATAAATATAAATATACAAAATGCACATAAAATAACGTAAATTTCTATAAAACTATATACAAAAATACACAGAAGTAATTAAATTTGTATGAAAATAGATATACAAAATACACACAAAATAAGCTAAATTTGAATTGAAATATATATATACAAAATACATAAAATAAAGTAAATTCGTTTCAAAATATTTTTAACAAATACACATATAATAACGTTAATTTGTAAAAAATATATATAAACAAAATACACATTAAATAATGTAAATACGTATAAAAAAATATTTACAAAATACACCAATAATCAAGTCATTCGTATCAAAATAAATAAACAAAAAACTAATTAAATAATGTAATTTTGTATGAGAAAACATATAAAAAATACACATAAAATAACGTTTTAAGTTTCTATAAAAATATATGTACAAAAATGCACATAAAATTAGTTTGCATAAAAAAATATATACAAAACACACATTAGATAATGTAAATGAGTATAAAAATATGTATACAAAATACCTATGAAATAATCTAAATTCGTATCGAGTTAAATTAAGAAAATAACAATAAAATAATGTAATTTTGGATGAAAATATATATAGAAAACACACATAAAATAACCTAAATACAAATACAAATATACACATTAAATAATTTAAAATTAAATGAAATAAATATACAAAAAAAACATAAAATAAGATAAATTTGTAATAAAATATATGTAAGAATACACATAAAATAATATAAATTTGTATGAAAATATATATACAAATACACATAAAATAACATGAATTTGTATAAAATGTTTCAAAATATATACGAATACACACAATAAAATAACGTAAATTTTTATGAAAATATATATATAAAATACATATAAAATAGTTTAAATACGTAGAAAAATATATATACAAAATACACATAAAATAATGTAGATTCGTAAAAAATTAAATACACAAAATTCCAATAAAAGAATGTATATTTGTAGGAAAATATATATACAAAAAACAAATAAAATAACTAAAATTTGTATAAAAATATATACAAATATACACAAAAATAATTTAAATTTGTTTGAAAATAGATATGCAAAATACACATAAAGTTAGGCAAATTTGTATTGAAATACATTTACAAAACTCACATAAAATTTGCATGAAAATATATAAACAAATACATATAAAATCACGTAAATTTGGATAAAATATATATATACAAAATATACATTAAATATTTTAAATATGTATAAAAATATATTATATTATATATATTTTTATTGATATTTGCGTTATTTATGTGTATTTTGTATATGTTTTCTCATAGAAATTTACATTATTTTATTGGTATTTTGTCTATTTATTTTGATACGAATTACATGATTATTTGTGTATTTTTTACATTTTTTTATACGTATTTACATTATTTAATGTGTATTTTGTATATATATTTTTATACAAATTTACGTTATTATATGTGTATTTGTATAGGTATTTTGATACAAATTTACATTATTTTATGTATTTTGTATATATATTTCAATTCAAATTTAGCTTATTTTATGTGTATTTTGTATATCTATTTATTTTAATACAAAATCAAATATTTTATGTGTTTTCGTATATATATTTTTATAAAAAATGCGTTATTTTATAGGTATTTTGAATCTTAATTTTCATACATATTTACATTATTTTATTAATATTTTTTGTATTTATTTTGATACGATTTTACATTATTTTTTTTGTGTTTTGTATATATTTTTTTATACATATTTACATTATTTAATGTTTTTTTTTGTATATATATTTGATACAAATTTACGTTATTTTAAGTCTATATGTATATATATTTTCATTCAAATTTACATTATTTTATGTGTATTTTGTATATGTATTTCAATACAAATTTACCTGTTTTTATATGTTTTTTGTATATTTATTATCATACAAGTTTAAATTATTTTTGTGTATTTTTGTATATAGTTTTATACAAATTTAGGTTATTTTATGTGTATTTTGTATATCTATTTTCATACAAATACACATTCTTTTCATGATATTTTGTTTATTTATTTTGACACGAATTAACATTATTTAATGTGTATTTTGTATATATATTTTTATACGTATTTACATTATTTCAAGTGTATTTTGTATATATATTTCTATAGAAATCTGCGTTATTTTATGTGTATTCGTATATATATTTTGAAACAAATTTACATTATTTTATGTGTATTTTGCATATTTTTTCAATACAAATTTACCTTATTGTATGTGCATTTTGTATATTAATTTTAATACAAATTTAATTAATCTATGTGTATTTTTGTATATGTATTTTTATAAAAATATGCTTTATTTTATGGGTATTTTGCATCTTTATTTTCATACAAATTTACATTATTTTATTGATATTCTGTGTATTTATTTTGATATGATTTTACATTATTCTATGTGTATTTTGTATATATATTTTATATAAAATGTATTTGTTTTCATTTCATACAAATCTACATTATTTTATGTGTTTTTTGTACATGTATTTAAATACAAATTTAACTAGTTATATGTGTATTTTGTATATCTATTTTGTATGTATATTTTCATAGAAATTTACTCTATTTTATGAGTATTCGTATACATATTTTGATACAAATTTACATTATTGATGTGTATTTTGCATATCTATTTCAATACAAATTTACTTTATTGTACGTGCATTTTGTATATTTATTTTAATAAAAATTTAACTATTTTATATGTATTTTTGTATATATATTTTTATGCAAATATGCGTTATTATATGGATATTTTGCATCTTTATTTTCATACAAATTTACATTATTTTATTGATATTCTCTTTATTTATTTTGATATGATTTAACATTATTCTATGTGTATTTTGTATATTTTTTTATACATATTTACATTATTTAATGTTCATTTTGTATATATATTTTATCCAAATTTACATTATTTTATGTGTATTTGTTTAAATATTTTCATACAAATTTACATTATTTTATGTGTTTTTTGTATATATATTTTTCTACGTATTTAAATTATTTTATCTGTATTTTGTATATACATTTTCATGAAAAAATTACGTTATTTTATTGTGTGTATAAGTATATATTTTGATACAAATTTTATACAAATTCATGTTATTTAATGCGTATTTGTATATATATTTTCATACAAATTTATATTATTTTATGTGTATTTTTTCATATATTTCATTACAAATTTACCTTATTTTATGTTTATTTTGTATATTTATTTCATTCAATTTTAAATTATTTTATGTGTATATTTGTATTTGTATTTAGGTTATTTTATGTGTATTTTGTATATATATTTTCATCCAAAATTACATTATTTTATTGTTATTTTCTTAATTTAACTCGATACGAATTTAGATTATTTCATAGGTATTTTGTATACATATTTTTATACTCATTTACATTATCTAAAGTGTGTTTTGTATATATATTTTTATGAAAATTTATTTTATGTTCAATTTTGTACATATATTTTTATAGAAATTTGCGTTATTTTATGTATATAGTTTTATATAAATTTACGTTATTTTATGTGCATTTTGTATATTTATATATATACAAATACACATTCTTTTATTGGTATATTGTTTATTTACATTTATACGAATTTACATTATTTTATGTGTATTTTGTATACATTTTTTTATACGTATTTTCTTAATATTATGTGTATTTTGTATATGTATTTTTATAGAAATCTACGTTATTTTATGTGTATTCGTATATATATTTTGAAACAAATTTACATTATTTTATATGTATTTTGCATATCTATTTCAATACAAATTTACCTTATTGTATGTGCATTTTGTATATTTATTTTAATACAAATTCAAATATTTTATGTGTATTTTGGTATCAATATTTTTATAAAAAATGCGTTATTTTATAGGGTTTTGCATCTTAATTTTCATATAAATTTACATTATTTTATTAATATTCTGTGTATATATTTTGATACGATTTTACATTATTCTATTTGTGTTTTGTATATATTTTTTTATACATATATACATTATTTAATGTGTATTTTGATTATATATTTCATACAAATTTACGTTATTATATGTGTATTTGTTTATATATTTTCTTTCAAATTTACATTATTTTATATGTATTTTGTAAATGTATTTCAATAGAAATTAACCTAATTTTATGTGTATTTTGTATATTTCTTTTCATACAAATTTAAATTATTTTTGTGTATTTTTGTATATAGTTTTATACAAATTTAGGTTATTTTATGTACGCATTTACATTATTTAAAGTGTGTTTTGTATATATATTTTTATCCAAAGTTACTTTATTTTACGTTCATTTTTGGACATATATTTTTATGGAATTAGCGTTATTTTATATGTATTTGTATATGTTTTCTCATACAAATTTACATTATTTTATTGATATTTTGTTTATTTAGTTTGATACGAATTACATGATTATATGTGTATTTTGTACATATTTTTTATACGTATTTACATTACTTAATGTGTATTTTGTTTATATATTTTTAAACAAATTTACGTTATTATATGTATTTTTATAAATATTTTGATACAAATTTACATTATTTTATGTATTTTCTATATACATTTCAACTCAAATTTAGCTTATTTTATCTGTATTTTGTATATCTATTTTCATACGAATTTAATAACTTCTGTGTATTTTTGTATATAGTTTTATACAAATTTACGTTATTTTATGTGTATTTTGTATATTTATATTTATACAAATACACATTCTTTTATTGGTATTTTGTTTATTTATTTTGATACGAGTTTACATTATTTTGTGTATTTTGTATACATTTTTTTATGCGTATTTACTTAATTTTATGTGTATTTTGTATATATTTTTATACAAATCTACGTTATTTTATGTGTATTCGTATATATATTTTGAAACAAATTTACATTGTTTTATATGTATTTTGCATATCTATTTCAATACAGATTTACCTTATTGTATGTGTATTTTGTATATTTTTTTAATACAAATTAATTTTTTCATGTGTATTTTGGTATATATATTTTTATAAAAAAATGCGTTATTTAATAAGTATTTTGCATCTTTATTTTCTTACAAATTTACATTGTTTTATTAATATTCAGTGTATTTATTTTGATACGATTTTACATTATTCTATTTGTGTTTTGAATATATTTTTTATACATATTTACATTATTTAATGTGTATTTTGTATATTTTAAAACAAATTTACGTTATTTTATGCGCATCTGTTAAAATATTTTGATACAAATTTACATTATTTTATGTATTTTGTATATATATTTTAATACAAATTTAGTTTATTTTATGTATATATTGTATATCTATTTTCATTCGTATCAAAATAAATAAACAAAATAACAATAAAATAATGTTAATTTGTATGAGAAAACATATACAAATACACATAAAATAACGCAAATTTCTAAAAAAAATATATGTACAAAAATGCACATAAAATAAATTAAATTTGCATAAAAAAATATATACAAAACACACATTAAATATTGTAAATGCGTACATAAAATAACCTAAATTTGTATAAAACTATATTCAAAAATACACAAAAATATTTAAAATTTGTATGAAAAGAAATATACAAAATACACATAAAATTAGGTAAATTTGTATTGAAATACATATACAAAATACACATAAAATAATGTAAATTTGAATGAAAATATATAAACAAATACACTTAGAATAACGTAAATTTGTATAAAACATATATGCAAGATACACATTAAATAATGTAAATGTGTATAAAAAAATATATACAAAAAAGAAATAGAATAATGTTTAATCCTATCAATATAAATACACAGAATATCAATAAAATAATGTAAATTTGTATGAAAAGAAACATGCAAAATTCCCATAAAATAGCGCATTTTTTATAAAAATATATATACCAAAATACACATAAAATATTTAAATTTGTATTGAAATAAATATACAAAATGCATATACAGTAAGGTAAATATGTATTGAAAGAGATATTCAAAAATACATATAAAACAAAGTAAATTTGTTTCAAAATATATATACGAATACACATAAAATAACGTAGATTTCTATAGAAATATATATACAAAATACACATGAAATTATGTAAATACGTATAAAAATATATATACAAAATACATATCTAGGTAAATTCGTGTCAAAATAAATAAACAAAATATCATGAAAAGAATGTGTATTTGTATGAAAATAAATAATAGATAATAAATTTGTATGAAATATATATGCAAGATACACATTAAATAATGTAAATATGTATAAAAAATATATATACAAAAAACAAATAGAATAATGTGAGATCGTATCAAAATAAATACACCGAATATTAATAAAATAATGTAAATTTGTATGAAAATAAAGATGCAAAATTCCCATCAAATAGCGCATTTCTTATAAAAATATATATACCAAAATATACATAAAATATTTAAATTTGTATTGAAGTAAATATACAAAATGCACATACAATATGGTAAACTTGTATTGAAAGAGATATGCAAAAATACATATAAAACAATGTAAATTTCTTTCAAAATATATATAAGAATACACATAAAATAACGTAGATTTCTATAAAAATATATATACAAAATACACATAAATTAAGTAAATACGTATAAAAATAGATATACAAAATACACATAGAATAATGTAAAATTGTTTCAAAAAAAATAAACATAATATATATAAAATAATGTAAATTTGTATGAAAATAAAAATGCAAAATACCCATAAAATAAAGCATATTTTTATAAAAATACATATACAAAAATACACATATCATAATTAAATTTGTATTAAAATTAATATACAAAATGCATATACAATAAGGTAAATTTGAATTGAAAAAATATGCAAAATACACATTAAACAGTGTAAATTTATTTCAAAATCTATATACGAATACTCATAAATCAACGTAGATTTCTATAGAAATATATATACAAAATACACATCAAATGATGTAAACACGTATAAAAAAAAATATATATATATATATATATATATATATATATATATATATATATATATATATATATATATATATATATATATATATATATATATATATATATATATATATATATATATATATATATATATATATATATATATATATATAAAATACACATTAAATAATGTAAATTCGCGTCAAAATAATTAAACAAAATATCAATAAAAGAATGTGTATTTGCATGAAAATAGATATACAATATACACATAAAATCACCTAAATTTGTATAAAACTATATACAAAAACACACAAAAATAATTTTAATTTGTATGAAAATAAATATACAAAATACACATAAAATTAGGTAAATTTGTATTGAAATACATTTACAAAATACACATAAAATAATGTAAATTTGAATGAAAATATATAAACAAATACACTTAAAATAACGTAAATTTGTATAAAATATATATAAAAAATACACATTAAATAATGTAAATATGTATAAAAAAATATATACAAAACACAACTAGAATAATATAAAATCGTATCAAAATAAATACACAGAATATTAATAAAATAATGTAAATTTGTATGAAAATTAAGATGCAAAATACCCATAAAATAACGCATTTTTTATAAAAATATTTATACCAAGACACACATAAAATATTTGAATTTGTATTAAAATAAATATACAAAATGCATATACAATAAGGTAAATTTGTATTGAAATAGATATGCAAAATACATATAAAACCATGTAAATTTTTTTCAAAATATATATACAAATACACATAAAATAACGTAGATTTCTATGAAAATAAATATACAAAATACACATAAAATGAAGTAAATACGTATAAAAAAAGGTATACAAAATACACATAAAATAATGTAGACTCGTATCAAAATAAATAAACAAAATACTAATAAAAGAATGTGTATTGTATAAATATAAATATACAAAATACAAATAAAATAACGTAAATTCATATAAAACTATATGCAAAAATACACAAAAGTAATTAAATTTGTGTGAAAATAGATATACAAAATACATGTGTATTTTGTATATTTATTTTCATACAAATTGAAATGATTTTTGTTTATTTTTTTTAATATTTTCAAACAAATTTTCGTTATTTTATGTGTATTTTTTATATTTATTTTTTCTACAAATATACTTTCTTTTATCTGAATTTTGTTTATTGAATTTGAAACAAATTTACCTTTTTTTGTATATCTATTTTCATACAAATTAAAATACTTCTGTGTATTTTTGTATATAGCTTTATATAAATTTACGTTATTTTATGTGTATTTTGTATATTTATATTTATACAAATACACATTCTTTTATTGGTATTTTGTATATTTATTTTGATAATAGTTTACATTATATTATGTGTATTTTGTATACATTTTTTATACGTATTTACTTCATTTTATGTGTATTTTGTATATATATTTTTATAGAAATCTACGTTATTTTATGTGTATTCGTATATATATTTTGAAACAAATTTACATTGTTTTATATGTATTTTGCATATCTATTTCAATATAAATTTACCTTATTGTATGTGTTTTTTATATATTTATTTTAATTCAAATTTAATTTTTTTATGTGTATTTTGGTATATATATTTTTATAAATAAATAAAAAAATGCGTTATTTTATGGGTATTTTTCCTCTTTATTTTCATACAAATTTACATTATTTTATTAACATTCTGTGTATTTATTTTGATACGATTTTACATTATTCTATTTGTGTTTTGTATATATTTTTTTATACAAATTTACATTATTTTAAGTGTATTTGTTTATGTCTTTTCATTCAAATTTACATTATTTTATGTGTATTTTGTATATGTATTTCAATACAAATTTACCTAATTTTATCTGTATTTTGTATATTTATTTTCATAGAAATACAAATTCTTTTATTGATATTTTATTTATTTATTTTGACGCGAATTTACAGTATTTAATGTGTATTTTGTATATATATTTTTATACGTATTTACATCATTTCATGTGTATTTTGTATATATATTTCCATAGAAATCAACGTTATTTTATGTGTATTCGTATATATATTTTCAAACAAATTTACACTGTTATGTGTATTTTGCGTTTTTTTTTTCAATACAAACTTACCTTATTGTATGTGCATTTTGTATATTAATTTTAACACATATTTAATTATTCTATGTGTATTTTTGTATATGTATTTAAAAAAAATATGCTTTATTTTATGGGTATTTTGCATCTTTATTTTCATACAAATTTAAATTATTTTATTGATATTCTTTGTACTTATTTTGATACGATTTTACATTATTCTATGTATAACAAAAATAAATACAGAATACACAAAAATAGATATGCAAAATACATATAAACAATGTAAATTTGTTTCAAAATATATATACGAATACACATGAAATAAGGTAGATTTCTATAAAAATATATATACAAAATACACATAAAATTAAGTAAATACGTATAAAAAATGTATACAAAATACATATAAAATAATGTAAATTAGTATCAAAATAAATAAACAAAATACCAATAAAAGAATGTGTATTTGTATAAATATATATATACAAAATACACATTAAATAATATAAATTTGTTTAAAACTATACAAAATACACATGAAATGATGTAAATTCGTATAAAAGTATATATACAAAATACACATTAAATAATGTAAATTCGCGTCAAAATAAATAAACAAAATATAAATAAAAGAATGTGTATTTGTATGAAAATATATATACAAAATACACATAAAATAACCTAAATTTGTATCAAACTATATACAAAAATACACAAAAATATTTTAAATTTGAATGGAAATAAATATACAAAATACACATAAAATTAGGTAAATTTGTATTGAAATACATACACAAAATACACATAAAATAATGTAAATTTGAATGAAAATACATAAACAAATACACTTAAAATAACGTAAATTTGTATAAAAAAATATGTACAAAACACAAACAGAATAATGTAAAATCGTATCAAATAAATACACAGAATATTAATAAAATAATGTAAATTTGTATGAAAATAAAGAAGCAAAATACCCATAAAATAACGCATTTTTTTATTTATAAAAATATATATACCAAAATACACATCAAAAAGTTAAATTAGTATTAAAATAAATATACAAAAAACACATACAATAAGGTAAATTTGTATTGAAATAGATATGCAAAATACATATAAAACAATGTAAATTTGTTTCAAAATATATATACGAATACACATAAAATAACGTAGATTTCTATAAAAATATATATACAAAATACACATAAAATGAAGTAAATACGTATAAAAAATGTATACAAAATACACATAAAATAATGTAAATTCGTATCAAAATAGATAAACAAAATACCAATAAAAGAATGTGTATTTGTATAAATATAAATATACAAAATTCACATAAAATAACGTAAATTTATATAGAACTATATACAAAAATACACAGAAGTAATTAAATTCGTATGAAAATAGGTATACAAAATACAGATAAAATAAGCTTAATTTGAATTGATATGTATATACAAAATACATAAAATAATGTAAAATTGTATCAAAATATTTATAAAAATACATATAATAACGTAAATTTGTTTAAAAATATATAAACAAAATACACATTAAGTCATGTAAATACGTATAAAAAATATGTACAAAATACACATAAAATCATTTAATTCGTATCAAACTAAATAAACAAAATATCAATAAAATAATGTAAATTTGTATGAGAAAACATATACAAATACATATAAAGTAACGCTAATTTCTATAAAAATATATGTCCAAAAATGAACGTAAAATAAAGTAACTATGGATAAATATATATATATATATATATATATATATATATATATATATATATATATATATATATATATATATATATATATATATATATATATATATATATATATATATATATATATATATATATATATATATATATATATATATATATATATATATATATATATATACAAAACACACATTAAATAATGTAAATGCGTACATAAAATAACCTTAATTTGTATAAAACTATATACAAAAATACACAAAAATAATTTAAATTTTTATGAAAAGAAATATACAAAATACACATAAAATTAGGTTAATTTGTATTGAAATACATATACAAAACAAAATACACATATAATAATGTAAATTTGAAAGAAAATATATAAACAAATACACATATAATAACGTAAATTTGTATGAAATATATATACAAAATAAACATTAAATCATGTAAATATGTATAAAAAAATATATACAAAACACAAATAGAATAATGTAGAATCGTATCAAAATTTACGTTATTATATGTATTTTTATAAATATTTTCATACAAATCTACATTATTTTATGTATTTTGTATATACATTTCAATTCAAATTTAGCTTATTTTATCTGTATTTTGTATATCTATTTTCATACGAATTTAATTACTTCTGTGTATTTTTGTATATAGTTTTATACAAATTTACGTTATTTTATGTGTATTTTGAATATTTATATTTATACAAATACACATTCTTTTATTGGTATTTTGTTTATTTATTTTGATACGAATTTACATTATTTTATGTGTATTTTGTATACATTTTCTTATACGTATTTACTTCATTTAAAGTGTATTTTGTATATATATTTTTATACAAATCTACGTTATTTTATGTGTAATCGTATATATATTTTGAAACAAATTTATATTGTTTTATATGTATTTTGCATATCTATTTCAATACAGATTTACCTTATTGTATGTGTATTTTGTATATTTATTTTAATACAAATTAATTTTTTCATGTGTATTTTGGTATATATATTTTTATAAAAAATGCGTTATTTAATGGGTATTTTGCATCTTTATTTTCATACAAATTTACATTGTTTTATTAATATCCTGTGTATTTGTTTTGATACGATTTTACATTATTCTATTTGTGCTTTGTATACATTTTTTCATACATATTTACATTATTTAATGTGTATTTTGTATATTTTAAAACAAATTTACGTTATTTTATGCGCATCTGTTAAAATATTTTGATACAAATTTACATTATTTTATGTATTTTGTATATATATTTCAATACAAATTTAGTTTATTTTATGTATATTTTGTATATCTATTTTCATTCGTATCAAAATAAATAAACAAAATAGCAATAAAATAATGTAAATTTGCATGAGAAAACATATACAAATACACATAAAATAACGCAAATTTCTAAAAAAATATATGTACAAAAATGCACATAAAATAAAGTAAATTTGCATAAAAATATATATACAAAACACACATTAAATAATGTAAATGCGTACATAAAATAACCTAAATTTGTATAAAACTATATACAAAAATACAAAAAAATATATATACAAAAAACAAATAGAATAATATAAAATCGTATCAAAATAAATACACCGAATATTAATAAAATAATGTAAATTTGTATGAAAATAAAGATACAAAATTCCCATCAAATAGCGCATTTCTTATAAAAATATATATACCAAAATACACATAAAATATTTAAATTTGTATTGAAATAAATATACAAAATGCACATACAATAAGGTAAACTTCTATTGAAAGAGATATGCAAAAATACATTTAAAACAATGTAAATTTGTTTCAAAATATATATACGAATACATATAAAATAACGTAGATTTCTATAAAAAATATATATACAAAATACACATAAAATTAAGTAAATGCGTATAAAAAAATGTTAAAAAAATACACATAAAATAATGTAAATTCGAAACAAAATAAATAAACAAAATACCAATAAAAGAATGTGTATTTGTTCTGTGTATTTTTGTATATAGTTTTATACAAATTTACGATATTTTATGTGTATTTTGTATATTTATATTTATACAAATACATTCTTTTACTGGTATTTTGTTTATTTATTTTGATACGATTTTTATGTGTATTTTGTATTCATTTTTTTATACGTATTTACTTCATTTTATGTGTATTTTGTTTATATTTTTATAGAAATCAACGTTATTTTATGTGTATTCGTATATATATTTTGAAACAAATTTACATTGTTTTATATGTATTTTGCATATCTATTTCAATACAAATTTACCTTACAGTATGTGCATTTTTTATATTTATTTTAATACAAATTTTAATATTTTATGTGTATTTTGGTATATATATTTTTATAAAAAATGCGTTATTTTATGGCTATTTTGCATCTTTATTTTCATACAAATTTACATTATTTTATTAATATTCTGTGTATTTATTTTGATACGATTTTACATTATTCTATTTGTGTTTTGTATATATTTTTTATACATATTTACATTATTTAATTAGTATTTTGTATATATATTTTGTACAAATTTACGTTATTTTAAGTGTATATGTTTATATATTTTCATTCAAATTTCCATTATTTTATGTGTATTTTGTATATGTATTTCAATACAAATTTACCTAATTTTATGTGTATTTTGTATATTTATTTTCATACAAATTTGAATTATTTTTGTGTATTTTTGTATATAGTTTTATACAAACTTAGGTTATTTTATGAGTATTTTGTATATCTATTTTCATACAAATACACATTCTTTTATTGATATTTTGTTTATTTATTTTGACGAGAATTTAAATTATTTAATGTGTATTTTGTATATATATTTTTATACGTATTTACATCATTTCATGTGTATTTTGTATATATATTTCAATAGAAATCTACGTTATAATATGTGTATTCGTATATAGATTTTTAAACAAATTTACACTTTTATGTGTATTTTGCATATTTTTTCAATACAAATTTATTTTATTGTATATGCATTTTGTATATTAATTTTAATACAAATTTAATTATTCTCTTTGTATTTTTGTATATGTATTTTTATAAAAATATGCTTTATTTTATGGGTATTTTGCATCTTTATTTTCATACAAAATTTACGTTATTTCATTGATATTCTGCTCATTCATTTTGATACGATTTGACATTATTCTATGTGTATTTTGTATATATTTTTCATACAAATTTACGTTATTTTATGTGTATTTGTTTATATATTTTGAAACAAATTTACAATATTTTATGGGTATTTTGTATATATATTTCAAAAGAAATTTACATAGTTTTATGTGTATTTTGAATATCTATTTTCATACAAACTCAAATTATTTATATGTATTTTTGTATATATTTCAATATAAATTTTTGTTATGTTATGTGTATTTTGTAAATCTATTTTCATTCAAATATATATTATTTTATTGGTATTTTGTTGATTTATATTGATACGAATTTACATTATTTTATATATACTTTTTATATATACGCATTTATATTATTTAATATTTATTTTGAATATATAATTTTAAACAAATTCATGGTATTTTATGTGTATTTGTATATATATTTTCATATAAATTTACATTCATTTATGTGTATTTTGTACATATATTTCATTACAAATTTACCTTATTTTATGTTTATTTTGTATGTGTATTTTGTTCATTTATATTTATACACGTTTACTCATACAAATTTATATTATTTTATTGGTATTTTGTTTATTTATTTTGATACGAATTACATGATTATATGTGTATTTTGTACACATTTTTTATACGTATTTACATTATTTAATGTGTATTTTGTTTATATATTTTCATACAAATTTACGTTATTATATGTGTATTTGTAAATATTTTGATACAAATTTAATTTATTTCATGTATTTTATATATATATTTCAATTCACTTTTAGCTTATTTTGTGTGTATTTTGTATATATTTTCATACAAATTTAATTACTTCTGTGTATTTTTGTATATAGTTTTATATAAATTTACGTTATTTTACGTGTATTTTGTATATTTATATTTATACAAATACACATTCTCTTATTGGTTTTTTGTTTATTTATTTTGATAGGAATTTACATTATTTTATGTGTATTTTGTATACTTTTTTTTATACGTATTTACTTCATTTTATGTGTATTTTGTATATATATTTTTATAGAAATCTACGTTATTTTATGTGTATTCGTATACATATTTTGAAACAAATTTACATTGCTTTATATGTATTTTCCATATCTATTTCAATACAAATTTACCTTATTGTACATATAAAACAATGTAAATTTGTTTCAAAATATATGTACGAATACACATAAAATAACGTAGATTTCTATAAGAATATATATACAAAATACACATAAAATTAAGTAAATACGTATAAAAAAATGTAAACAAAATACGCATAAAATAATGTAAATTCGAAACAAAATAAATAAACAAAATACCAATAAAAGAATGTGTATTTGTATAAATATAAATGTACAAAATACACATACAAAATAAACATAAAATAAGGTAAATTTGTAATGAAATATATGTACAAAATACACATAAAATAATGTAAATTTATATGAAAATATATATACAAATACACATAAAATACCATGAATATTAAATAATGTAAATGCGTATAAAAATATATATACAAAGTACATATAAAATAATGCAAATTCGTATCAATATAAATCAACAAAATACCAATAAAATAATATATATTTGAATGAAAATAGATTTACAAAATACACATAACCTAACTAAAATTTGTATTGAAATATATACAAAAATACATAAAAATAATTTGAGTTTGTATGAAAATAGATATTCAAAATACACATAAAACTAGGTAAATTTCTTTTGAAATATATATACAAAATACCCATAAAATATTGTAAATTTGTGTCAAAATATATAAACAAATACACATAAAATAACGTAAATTTGTATGAAAATATATACAAAATACATTGAATAATGTAAAATCGTATCAAAATGAATGAGCAGAATATCAATAAAATAACGTAAATTTGTATGAAAATAAAGATGCAAAATACCCATAAAATAAAGCATATTTTATGAAAATACATATAGAAAAATACACATAGAATAATTAAATTTGTATTAAAATTAATAAACAAAATGCATTTAAAATAAATTTAAATTTGATTATATTAAATGAAATAAATATACAAAATAAACATAAAATAAGGTAAATTTGTAATAAAATATATGTAAGAATACACATAAAATAATATAAATTTGTATGAAAATATATATACAAATACACATAAAATAACATGAATTTGTATGAAATTTGTTTCAAAATATATACGAATACACAATATAATAACGTAAATTTTATGAAAATGTATATATAAATACACATAAAATAATTTAAATACGTAGAAAATATATACAAAATACACATAAAATAATGTAAATTCGTAAAATTAAATACACAAAATTCCAATAAAAGAATGTATATTTGTAGGAAAATATATATACAAAAACAAATAAATAACTAAAATTTGTATAAAATATATACAAAATACACAAAATAATTGAAATTTGTTTGAAAATAGATATGCAAAATACACTTAAAGTTAGGCAAATTTGTATTGAAATACATATACAAAACTCACATAAAATAATGTAAATTTGAATGAAAATATATAAACAAATACATATAAAATAACGTAAATTTGGATAAAATATATATACAAAATATACATTAAATATTTTAAATATTTAAATATAATATATATATTTTTATTAATATTTGCGTTATTTATGTGTATTTTGTATATGTTTTCTCATAGAAATTTACATTCTTTTATTGGTATTTTGTCTATTTATTTTGATACGAATTACATGATTATTTGTGTATTTTGTAAATTTTTTTATACGTATTTACATTATATAATGTGTATTTTGTTTATATATTTTTATACAAATTTACGTTATTATATGTGTATTTGTATAAGTATTTTGATACAAATTTACATTATTTTATGTATTTTGTATATATATTTCAATTCAAATTTAGCTTATTTTATGTGTATTTTGTATATCTATTTATTTTAATACAAAATCAAATATTTTATGTTTTTTCGTATAAATATTTTTATAAAAAATGCGTTATTTTATGGGTATTTTGCATCTTAATTTTCATACAAATTTACATTATTTTATTAATATTTTCTGTATTTATTTTGATACGATTATACATTATTTTATTTGTGTTTTGTATATATTTTTTTATACATATTTACATTA